>NW_025814538.1:0-41672 GCF_018902025.1 Drosophila willistoni | reverse complement strand
ATCATTAATGTTGTGCAACTCATTCTTTTTTTTATTTGATTACTGTTGTTTGTGTTGGATTTGCAGACTTGTTAGAGAAGTTGGAATTTCTAGTTTGGGTACTATAGTTTCCCCAATTTTTCTGTCTCTGTCGGTCACTTTGTTGCTCATTGTCGTACTTTTTTTGTTTAAATGGTCTTTGATTGTTGTTACTGTAATTATTTGTTTTTCCCTCTTGAGACCAATTTCTCTCCCTTTTTTGTTGGTTTCGGGGCCAAACGATTCCGAATTTCGACCATTATACGTTGTTCTTTCAAAGCTCTGATTTATTCGCCTAGCTTCTCTTTGACTAGTATAAACTTCCTTTTCCGCAATTGCTATTTCATATGCTGTAACGATATCCGTGGGGTTTCTGCCTCGAACTATTGAACCTAAAGGGCCACGAAGTCCCTTCAGAAAAGTGGTTAGACATTGGTTAAGAAACAATTCTTTCTTTGTTTGTATGATAGTTGGATTGGTATCCTTTTGTCAATGATGTTTAGTAGAGCTCTTTGAATATTTGTGATTTTTTCGTATAATATCTCTACGGATGGCTTTGCAGTGTTAATATTCAAGTTCTGCTATTAGATTATACTCGGTTCTTTTATCGACAAAGTGTTTAATTAAGGTATCTTTAATTTCATTCCAATTAAGTCGCACATTTGATTGATACAAGACTTCATGAGCTTTACCCTGAATTTTGTTCCTGATTGCTCTCAAAATCATGACCCCTGCAGGTGTCTGATCTGCTCCTTTAATAAGCATTAAAAACTCCTCAACATTGGTAATGAATTCTTTTAGTCCCTCTTTATTTCCCTCATATACAAGCATAGACTGAATCAATTGTAATAAATCAGATATCTTAAACCCACCTAATGGTTCCTGTGTTTGTGGGCCAGTGGGTTGGGCTGGAGGAATCTCCTGATCTAAAGGCATTGATAATTCAAAACTCATTGGTAATTTGAAAAATTATTTTTTTTTGAATTTGTTTTATTAGTATCTAGTCTCTTAGATCGTGTTCTTACTTTTTAACTTAATCGTAGCTTAATATATCTTTCTTACTTATGTTTTATTGTAATTAGTGTTATGTGTAAGCAAGGTGTCCTTCCTTCTTTTTTTTGTTTTTTTTTTTTGTTTTTTTTTTTTTTTTTTAATCTGTTGACTCACGAATTGTTGTCCCTCCGTGTGGCAAGCGATGAAATGATGGTTTTAAATAGTTGTTGTTTTATTTTGCGGTTGTGCTGAAGCTAACTGAGATTGTTGCTCGTTGCAGTAGTCCAACTTCTTTTTTTTTTGAATCTGTTGACTCACGAATTGTTGTCCCTCCGTGTGGCAAGCGATGAAATGATGGTTTTAAATAGTTGTTGTTTATTTTGCGGTTGTGCTGAAGCTAACTGAGATTATTGCTAGTTGCAGTAGTCCCAACTTCTTTTTTTTTTTGAATCTGTTGACTCACGAATTGTTTCCCTCCGTGTGGCAAGCGATGAAATGATGGGTTTAAATATTTGTTGTTTTATTTCGCGTTGTGCTGAAGCTAGCTGAGATTGTTGCTCGATGCAGTAGTCCCAACTAAGGGCGGACAGTCGTCAGCCGTGAATTTCACCAGATTAAGCCTTGTTAATAAAAAAAAATTATTATTATTTTGAATAGACAAGCTTTTATGTGTATTCAACATCTTTATTGTTGTTTCAAAATTGATATATTTGTATATTTTTTGTTTTTTTTTATTTATTTTTTTTTTTTTTTTTTTATTTTTTTGTGTTTTGTGGGTTTTTTTTTTGATTTTTTTTTATTAGCTCTGTCCAATACAGCAGGTTCCGGTTACACATACACACAAACTTGTGGGCAAATATAACCGTCTAGCGCAATAAGAACACGAAAAAAAAAAAAATTTGTACAACAACTTATGTGTTGGTTTAAACAGCTTATGTATCGTTTAGCTATTTGTTCTCCTCCTTTTTTTTTTTTTGAGTATGAAAACCAGAGGCTGGTTTGCCCCCTTTTACTTTGGAGGGTCCCTTGGGAATCACAAAGTTGGGGAAAGTTATACTATTTTTATAGTAGTGTTTTTTGTTTATAGTTTTAAATATTTTATTTGAATCAATTTTGTTGTTGGTTTCTTTTTTTTTTTTTTTTTTTTTTTTTTTTTTTTTTGAGTATGAAAACCAGAGGGTCCCTTGGGAATCACAAAGTTGGGGAAAGTTATACTATTTTTATAGTAGTGTTTTTTTGTTTATAGTTTTAAATATTTTATTTGAATCAATTTTGTTGTTGGTTCTTTTTTTTTTTTTTTTTTTATCTATATATATATATATATGTACCTTACCCCTTTCACTTTCGGCTAATATTGTGGGCCTTTGCTAGCTCAAACTTGAAGCATTCGAATTTCACAGCTTGTTGTTTAATTTGCACACACTTTGACTTCTGTCTACTTTTCTTTTATATATATTATTATTTTGTTTTTTTTTTGAAGATCGATGTTGCTTCCAAGGCGGTTGAAAATTAAATGACTCGCTGCCCAAAGGTTAGGAAACTACAAAACGCACTCCAAAATTTGCGACGCCACGAATACCCCCGAAGCAAAAATTTGAAAAAGATGATTAAATATTTTAAATTCGAGTGAAACTGAAAGGCAACACCAACATCAATATCATGGAGTACACATTGACGATTTATACATATGTATGTATATGTATGTACATATGTACATGTTTTGTTGTCTTTATCGCTCTGTCCGATACAGTTGGTTCAATCGCAAAATGCACTGGTTTAGCACACTTAACAATCTCTAGCACGATTAGGCAACAATTTATGCATTATTATAAAATTTTTGTTTTTTTTTTTACCAATGCAATATTTGTCAATCATTATTTAAATACTTTTGGTTTTTTTTTTTTTTTTTTTTTTTTTAATGAAATATTTGTGAATTTTTTTTTAAAACCTTTTTTTTTTTTTTGATACTTATGCATGAACGTAGGTTCCTTCGGGGCACTTTTTCCCGTCCCTGAAGTCGTTAAGCTGCGCCAGTTAACATCTTGGCCAAGACGTGTTCGAGGAAAAAGAGTAACTTTTCCCTGTGTTTATTTACTTTTTAGTATTTTTTATTATAAAATTAAAACCTCCGTCTTGTTTGACGTTCAACACACGATTATCATTTTTATTCGGCGACAATGCCGTTCTCTCCTTCAGTTAATTATGTATATATGTATGTATGTATATATGTATGTATGTATATATGTATGTAAGTGTCTATATATGTATGTATGGATATATGTATGTGTGTAAATATGTATGTACGTATATATGTAAGTGTCTATATATGGATATATGTATGTGTGTAAATATGTATGTACGTATATATGTACATATGTGTTATTTGTTGCCCTTTTTGATGTGTTGTCCATGGTTTGTGTAGTTGAAGGTGAATTCGTTGGTGTGGTGACCGGGTAGGTAACTCCTCCGGCACGCACAGTGGGCTTGATAGTTAATAAAAGAATCGAGCAGACAATACAATATACATAAATATATACATATATGAAGATTTTGTTATATATAAATACCTAAAACATTCCGCAGCCTCTAAATTAAGCTATAAAATTATATAAAATAAATTTTCTTTTTTTTATTTAGTTTTATTTTCATACCAACAAATTCTGTATCTATATCTGAATATATATGTATATATCGAGGGAATACAAATGACATGTAATTTCGTCCAGCAATTTGACAATAAAATTGATTTACGTACGAAATTGTGCGGCAAATGAAATTGTTTAATGGTCAGTATAGAGTACTACCATGTGGAGAATGCCGTACTTTCGTGGATGAGAGACAGGGGTGGCGGGATAAGGGGTAACGGGTGCTGCGTGGGTGGAAGAATGTGAAATTGCTTTATGAATGGCCAGTTTGAAACATGCGTAATACAAAAATAGAAAAAGTAGTCGAAAAACAAATGAATGTTGTATAATTTATTACATACATTTCTTTTTTGTTGTTGTTGTTGTTTTGCTTTTGGCTAAAGGTGAGATTTTGTAATTAAATTGGAATGCCAAACAAAACAGTCGAAATAATTTTATATAAAAAGTATAAAAGAGAAATGTATGCAGATGCTTAAATTGTGCTTCTATACATCTTTAACAACAATTTTAAACAGTCCTTTATAGAGCAGACAGTGATAACTTAGAGTATATGTATTTCAGCGATCTATATGACTTCAAGGATAATAGTTTTTTTTACCGTATTTCCCTATTCAATCCTTTAGAAAAGTAAGAACTAACTATTATTGGTACAAGACATTACTTTAAAGATATAAATATAAATAGTAAGCATCAGTCAATAAGAGATCCCCAAATCTGTAAAATTGTGTAATTTTGCTCCCTAAAGTAAGCAATAAGCAGTCGAAGAATTCATTTTTTTAAAGAAATTTCCAAATTTATATATGAAATCAAAAATATTCATGAAATCTAAAATTGTTTGTAGTTAATTTTTAAGTTACAAGTGTAGTGTATTCACATAGTCGCCTATCATTCATACTTAAAGTATAGCTCAACTTGTAACACTTGGTTGCAAGCATAAATAATCTTCAATTGTTTGTATATATGTATGTGCAGGCATGCACATGCATACATACTGATTATCCATATGCGTAATATGAGCTAGGGCTAAGAGAGCGTGTGACCGCTGAGTCATCACGGTCCAACGGCAGCATAAGAACAGATATAGGCTAAGAACTCTTTAACGAAATAAAGAAAAATGATTATCAAAACTCACAGCTAAGGGCACAGACGTGCCGCTGTTTTTATTTAAACATTATAATTAATACACAAACTCGGAACCCGATCATTACATGGCGACCGTGACAGGACCTGTGTAAAAATTTAAAAAAAAAAAATATTAATTAAATAAAAAAAAATATATATAATACATACGAAAAAAAACAACAGCTAATAATTGATGCGGCGAAATATCAGCAACAGCAGCAGCCAATTAAGGCCACAGTGTCGGAGAAGGCAAATATGCCCACATGAGTGACACTGGATTTGGAAATTCTGCACCTGTCGTGCAAGGGGACGCGCCAACACTCGAGGAAGCACTCGAGGCGTGTCCAGCCGATGGACCCCGTCCTCTTACCATAGAGCAATATAAGGCGAGGACTGCAAGGAAACAGGAAAAACCAAAACATAAACGAAGCGGCCGGAGGATAAAGCTACTACAACAGAGACGTTTAATGAAGGACATGGTGGAGGCCACCAAAGAAAAAGAAGACCGACAGCGCTACATAGAGCGCCTGCAACAAATAAATAACGAGCTTCGCCAAGGTGCGAAACAACGGCAAACGGGCTGCATAATTGCAGTAGCCCCAATTAATTTTAATTATTTATAACAAATCTATGCGGGAAACCGCTGTTTACAAATTACTAAAAAAAATAGGCTTGTACTAACACATGTGGTAGACATAGATTTAATCAAAATTGTAAAACTTATGTAAGTCTACCACATGCCCTTAACTCTTTTCCTTTTCTCTGGCTCACTGCATTACACAGTTGATGCACTAAAAAAAAAAATCATCTCTGGCTCACTGTTTAAACAGTTGAGATTTCCAAAATTAAAAAAAAAAAAATATTAATAAAAAAAAAATTACTAAATATCAATACTTATATTTGCATAAAATTGAAAAAGAAATACAAAAAGAGAGCTTACAATTTTTTTTTTCTCAAAGTTCAAATTCAAATTTTCAAATTTTCCCATGAAACTCTCATTAAATGTATGGAGTCGAACTCCATATCAAAGCTAGATAGTACAGAAGAAAGTATTAGAAAATTAGTTAGCATGTTGGACCATGAGTCCAAGGTAGCGGATTCAACCGCTAATGTTATAAATACTGTCGAAACATCTTCAATCGACTTAAAATTTATAACAATTTTATTAGTAATAATCGTCGTTTTGCTATTAGCAAACTCCCTGACGAAACTTTATAAATTGCACAATAGATGCATCAAAAAGAAATACCAAAGTAGGACCATAGACTTAGACAAGATCTAAAAAATATGGAATGGAATAATTTAGTAAAAAATCTAAATAATTCCAGAGACAAATTTAACAGATCATATAATTGTATCAATAAATTTACAGTTATAAGAATAGAAACTCTAAAATTACACATAAATAACCTTATTCAACAATATAATAATATTGTTTTAAAAATTCAATTGGTCGACGACCAGCTTACTCCTGCTCATAAAACACAGTGCTACAATTTAATACAATCTTTAAATGAAAGGTTGACAAAAATAAGCGCGAGAAGAAGTCTGGAAATACAAATACCAGAAGAACCATTAGCTTTAGCCGAGTTCGATGCAAATCAACTAAGCGAGCTAAATGAGTCAAAGCCAACAGTCGACATCGAACAAGATAGTGACATTGAATCATTGTTCGAAGAAATAATCCCTACTAAAATGGCACTAACAGTTGTAGATTTTTTGAAGCTGGCCTCAAGTCTAATATCAGACTATAACGGTAAGCCAGAAAATTTGCAAAGTTTCCTAGATTCTTTGAATCTAGTAAACACACTAAAAGGCGACCATGAGCAAACAGCCATAAGCCTGATCAAAACAAAATTAAAAGGCCACGCCAGAAATTTGATAACCACTGAACAGACAATAGGTGAGATCATTACTCACTTGTCTACAACAGTGAAGGGAGAGTCGGTAGAAGTGGTATCAGCTAAGCTTCTCAATCTCCAGCAAAGAAACAAAACTGCTACTCAATACACCCAAGAGGTGGAAAAGTTAGCAAAGGACCTTGAAGGTGCCTACATCAGCGATGGTGTGACCCCAACTCTTGCTACCAAGTATAGCACAGTAACAGCAGTAAAGGCAATGACGAAAAATTGCACAATAGAAAGGGTTAAGAACATCATGATGGGAGGTATTTTCACAAATATGGATGATGCTGTATCCAAATTTGTAAACACTTGTACTGAGATAACAGGACAAAGCAATTCAGTCCTATATTATCGACGAGGTACAAGTTACAACAATAGAGGAGGCCGAGGTTATAATCGCGGAAGAAATTATAACTATAATAATAACAGCAACAACAATAACAACTTCCATAATAATAATAACCGTGGTGGAAGACGAGGCCAGAATAGAGGAAGAGGCCGAGGAAACTTCAACCGAGGTTATAATACCGGTAATGTCAGATTATTACAGAATACATCGGAAAACCAACAGAACCCTTTAGGCAACACACAATAAATCTAAAAATTTACACTATCAACCTTAGTCTTAACATATTTGTTTGCTTCACAATTCACGAAACAAACACAAATTTAACATTTTTAGTAGATACAGGAGCAGATATATCACTCCTAAAAATAAATTCAGATAATTACAATATCAAAGACAATAAAATTATAGACATTGAAGGCATAGGCCAAGGAATAATTCAATCCAAAGGAATCACAGCAATAGAAATTCAAACAGCCAAATACATAATTCCACATGAATTCCATTTAGTAGATCCCGATTTCGCAATACCATGCGATGGAATAATCGGCATTGACTTCATAAAAAAATTCAATTGCCAGTTAGACTTCAACCCAACCGAAGATTGGTTAATAATTAGACCAAACAACCTAAATTATCCGATTTATGTTCCGATTACATATAGTTCAGGCAATAATGCACTACTTTTACCAGCTAGATCCCAAGTGGTCCGAAAAATAGAAATAAACACAGAAGAAGAGTGCATATTGATACCAAATCAAGAAATTCACAATGGAATTTATGTCGCTAATACAATAGCAACGTCCAAACATGTTTACGTCCGTCTGTTGAATACAACTAATTCTGACCAATTGGTCAATGTAGGAAAACTAAAATATGAAACACTTTCAAATTACGAAATTGTCCGAACAAACCCAGACATCAGATGTGAAACAGTTTTGAATAGCGTAAAGAAAAATTTCCCCCCTCAATTTAAAGAACAGTTAACAAAATTATGTACCAAATATAGCGATGTATTCGGACTAGAAACCGAATCGATATCAACAAACAATTTCTATACGCAAACATTAAGACTAAGGGATGATGAACCTATTTATATTAAGAACTATAGAAGTCCGCATAGCCAAATAGAAGAAATCCTAAAACAAGTAGGAAAATTAATAAATGATAAAATCGTAGAACCATCTGTATCCGAATACAATAGCCCACTCTTATTAGTCCCAAAGAAATCTAACTCAGAAGAAAAGAAATGGTGATTAGTAATTGACTATCGTCAAATAAACAAAAAATTATTGTCCGATAAATTTCCGCTTCCCAGAATTGATGACATCCTAGACCAATTGGGTCGAGCTAAATACTTCTCCTGCCTCGACCTAATGTCCGGTTTTCACCAAATTGAACTAGAAGAAAGTTCAAGAAATGGCTTTCAACAAGCAATGGCTCATATCGCTTCACGCGATTGCCATTTGGACTTAAAATAGCACCGAACTCTTTCCAGAGAATGATGACAATAGCATTTTCAGGATTGGAACCTTCGCAGGCATTCCTTTATATGGATGACTTAATGGTGATAGGATGTTCCGAAAAACATATGATTAAAAACTTAACTGATGTTTTTAACGTATGTAGGAGATACAACCTAAAGTTGCATCCAGAAAAATGCTCATTTTTTATGCATGAAGTGACATTCCTAGGTCACAAATGCACTGATAAAGGAGTCCTGCCCGATGACAAAAAATACGATGTCATAAAAAACTATCCGGTTCCGCATGATGCAGATAGCGCGAGGCGATTCGTAGCATTTTGTAATTACTACCGTCGTTTCATAGAAAACTTCGCCGACCATTCGCGACACATAACTAGATTATGCAAAAAGAATGTCCCTTTTGAATGGACGAGCGAATGCCAAAACGCATTTATGCATCTTAAAGAAAAGCTTATGCATCCAACACTACTTCAATATCCCGATTTTAGCAAAGAATTTTGTATAATAACTGATGCTAGTAAACAAGCTTGTGGAGCGGTTCTAATTCAGAACCATAGTGGACTTCAACTCCCAATAGCTTTTGCATCACGTTCATTTACAAAAGGCGAAAGCAATAAAAGTACAACAGAACAAGAGTTAGCAGCAATTCATTGGGCAATAACACATTTTAGACCATATATTTATGGAAAACATTTTACAGTAAAAACAGATCACAGACCACTAACATATTTATTTTCAATGACAAATCCAAGTTCCAAATTAACACGCATGCGGCTGGAACTTGAAGAATATGATTTCACAGTAGAATACCTAAAGGGAAAAGATAATTTTGTTGCGGATGCACTTTCCCGCATAACAATAACCGATTTAAAAGACATTCAACATAAAGTCCTGAAAGTCACTACCAGGCGACAAAGTAGACAAGAGAAGAACTGTACAGTTAAAAACAATGAACTTTTGCCAAGGCAAAATCATTTAAATGTATCCAAGCCCAACGTGTACGAAGTCATTGCAAATGATGAAGTACGAAAAGTAGTGACCTTGCGCATCACAGAATCTAAATGTTTCTTTAAGCATGGAAATAAAGTGATCGCAAGAATTGAAGTTAGCGACATATATACTAATGGAATTCTCGACTTAGGTCAGCTCTTCCAAAGGCGTGAAAAAGAGGCCGGTATATTAAACATCCGCCAACTCAAAGTGGCACCGAGTGAAAAGGTCTTTGAATCAATTTCAATAGATACTTTCAAACAAATGGGCAATAAAATATTAAGATCATTACGAGTAGCGCTACTCCAGCCGGTGACCCATTTAAGAAATGAGAAAGAGATACAACAAGTACTGTCTACATACCATGATGATCCAATTCAAGGAGGTCATAGTGGCATTACAAGAACAATATCGAAAATCAAAAGACATTACTATTGGAAAAATATGACACGTCATATAAAAGAGTACGTACGTAAATGTCAAAAATGCCAGGTGTCTAAAACAACGACACATACAAAAACTCCTATGACTTTCACTGAAACACCAGCAAACGCTTTCGACATAGTGATAGTGGATACAATTGGTCCACTACCAAAATCGGAGCATGGTAACGAATATATAGTCACATTAATATGTGACCTAACAAAATATTTAGTAACCATACCGATCAAAAACAAAAGTGCAAACAATGTCGCAAAAGCAATTTTTGAAAACTTTATACTCAAGTACGGTCCAATGAAGACGTTCATTTCGGACATGGGAACAGAGTATAAAAACCAAGTAATAACTGATATATGCAAGTATATGAAGATCAAGAATCTCACCTCTACTGCATATCACCACCAGACTTTAGGGACAATTGAACGAAGTCATCGAACATTCAATGAATACATTCGTTCATATATCTCTGCAGATAAGTCTGATTGGGATGATTGGATTCAATATTTCACTTATTGTTTCAACACAACACCATCAGCAACACACGAGTATTGTCCATATGAACTCGTATTTGGTAGATTGCCAAAACACTTCATAGATTTTAATAAAATTGATAGAATAGACCCCCTTTACAATTTAAATGATTATGCTAAAGAAGTAAAATATAGATTAGAAATAGCATATAAAAGAGCTAGAATTATGTTAGAAAAAGCCAAGGCTTATAGGAAAGATTTATATGATAAAACCAGTAAAAATTTTGAATTAAGTGTAGGAGATAAAGTATTAATAAGAAATGAAGCAGGGCATAAATTAGACCCAGTATATTTAGGACCATATATAGTAGAAAAAATAGGAGATAATCAAAACATTTTTATAAAAGATAGCAAGAATAAGAGACAAAAAGTACATAAGGATAGATTAAAAATTTACATTAAATGAAACGTTTCATGAGAAAATAATAAAAAAAAAAATAATTAGGTCTGATCAACCTTTTCAAAAAAAAAAGAAAGATTTTTTTTAATTTTATATAAATTTTTTTTAAATTTTATGCAAACAAAAAAAAACAAAACAAACAAAAAAAAAAACATACAAAGAAAAAAGACAAAAAAAAAAAAACACTTTTTATCCAAAAATTAATTCTCAAAAGAAAAATTTTTTCTCTAAATGACTACATATGTATATTAAGTCATTTCTTAAAAAAGGGAGGTGTAGTGTATTCACATAGTCGCCTATCATTCATGCTTAAAGTATAGCTCAACTTGTAACACTTGGTTGCAAGCATAAATAATCTTCAATTGTTTGTATATATGTATGTGCAGGCATGCACATGCATACATACTGATTATGGATATGCGTAATATGAGCTAGGGCTAAGAGAGCGTGTGACCGCTGAGTCAGCACTTTGGCCGCCCAGACTGTGAGCGTCCAACTATGTGAGTACACTCCGCACACACCCCCCCCCCCCCCCCCCCTTCCATTTGTAGCTGCCGTCCAACGGCAGCATAAGAACAGATATAGGCTAAGAACTCTTTAACGAAATAAAGACAAATGATTATTAGTTAAACGTAATGAATATCTTTTCAGCCCATTGCATAAGTTAAGGGGCAAAAAGTTTAATTATCCATCATCAATAAAGAAATACTATTACTTCAATTACAATTCATTAAATAAAACTATTCTCTAGCCTTTTGTCCAAGTATAATGAATCTTCATTCACGACTCATAGTTAAAAATATAAATTTGTATTACCTTGGACCAACCATAGAGGCAAATAAAAATTAAGTTTTGAGATCAAGCTAAGTGGCCTTACTTTGCATATTCCCCCTTTGATAAGGTCTTTCTGGGCGAGTATATAAAGCAATGTAATAAAACCTGACGACAAAATCTCAAAAAAAATTGGGACATCGCGCCTTATATATGTATTTGCTAAAGAGAACTACACATATATATAAATAAAATAAAGTAGCAGTCCAACACTCCTGTTTTGCACCCTGTAACTGTCCACATAGGTCAGCAAAACACAAAGGTTAGTGACATTGCGATCCTTTTGCTCAATAAAATGGAGGCAGAACGGATAAACCTACTCCCGCTGTTCCACCAGGACTATACCTCGATTTCCAACTAGAGTTAACCGAACCACTTAAATTATATTGAGTACGCGTGTGATAGACTTTAGAGAAGATGTTTAGTATGCATATGACTGCTTAATGGGATTCATAAACAACTAGCAAAAACAGCCTGTGGGGGGGGATGGGGTTCATAAACGACTAGCAAAAACAGCCTGTGGGGGGGTTCTTTGTGAACTTCATAGCTAGTATTTTCACAGCGTATTTTATGTATGTCGGCTATTCATATTAACCGAATCCCTTGCCTGGATTTTTATTAAAGGAGAATACAAAAGAGTTACGGACATCATATCTTGCAGGCGTTATAGATGATAATTGCGCTCCGCGTCTGTACCCACCCTACCATTAGCCTACCAGCGAAAGTTATCGCAGACTCCCAAAACGAAAGCTAGGACTTCTTCTTCTACATCAGGGAACTAAAGAAATTAATGATTCATAATGAACTTAAAATTTATTCAAACATTTCAAAATAATTAGCTTCATCGTGCTATAGGTTCGATCAATTTGATCTACAAAAATTCTTCATTTTCAAAACAATGTTTAGCTAAATAGCTGAATCTCGGTACAAATCCGATTATAAAGGTTGCAAATGTTGCATATTGGTTCTTATTACTAATAATTACTCTACTACTTAATATTCATGATTTTCTAACTTTACGGTAATTAAACTTTAAACATTAATTAAAAAAAAAATTGAAAGAAAAAAAATATACATTTATGTGGCGTGATTACGCGAATATCCTCATCATTTTCATTGTCTATAACTATTTTGATCTATATATGTCCATTGACAATGTATTAAATGCTAATGCTCACCCGAATCAATTCAGTTCATCAGATAAATTTATAAAAATATGAGGAAAATTGGTTTTGATACACTTACAGCTTGTTAATTTTTACCACGCAGGAAGATCTTTCGTTGTGTTGTTGTCGCTGTTGAAAATAGGAAGGTTTACATATTCCAAATAGAGCTAAAGCATCATACATTGTGAATTTACATGCATACTCAAATTCTGAAAAATGAAAATTATTAACTAACGAAAATATACACTGGCATTGAATTCCATTTCCTTTAAAATTGAACTATTTAGCCAACAAACAAAAAAAATGAAATTCAATGTAAACTTATCTTAAAATTGATTCTAACTACTGTGGAGCCTTATGTTCACTCATTTCACTTAATCCTGGTTATTTCGTCCGTTCCGAAGACGAATAAAAAATCTCCTTGGGCAAATTAAACGCCTTAGTTGTACTTGAAAATAATTCCAAAATGCTCTTCTCATTTACATAACGTGTTGAGTGAGGTTAGGTTTTATTCGTAGCAAGGTTAGATTTAACTGCTTTAACTTCTACTGGTCATCCTTGATGCTTTAGGTTAGGTTAACATTGGGAAGAAGGTTAGGTTTTGTACATCCTTCTAGGTTTATAATCCTACAGGTGTTCTGCTGGTATGGTCTGGATTACATGTGAGACAGGATAAGCGAATATGCGATGTGGACAGTGATAAATGTCTCAAAATTCGAAATTTTCACTTTGCTTCGCTAACGCCGTATCTATAATAACACTTGTATAAGACACAAAACTTTTTTGGGAATTTTTCTTTTATTTACCCAAACTACAATCCGAGGCGAAAGTTAAATATATTTAACTCTCGGATTTTCACAATTGATCGTCGGATCAAGCCGTTGACTGACGCAAACAGCTCACTCACAAAAATTTTGAGACTGCTGGGGCAAGTCTGCCGAAGACAGGTGTCTCAATTGAAATGTCAAGTAAGGCGAATTGTTTAGAAAAATTGCCAATACTTGATGGAAACTATTTCCAATGCTGTTGAAGAGAAAATGCATAAGTTAAATGTAGAATAATTCGAGAATTATTGCAATGAAATTAACTTACATTAATCTCTTGAACACAATACACACGCATAAACTTTTATTTTCGCACACGCGTAGGGGTTATGATGCACTCCCCTATTGGGTTATTTAAAACTATCGATAAGCTGTGTGGCGCTGCCACTTAGTTCATTCTTTTTCCAGCTGGTTAGCTACATTTCGATTCTCACCACTTTAGCAAATATCGATAACAACAACAGAAATACTAAATAATCGAAATCAGTTGAATTTTAAAATAACTGAAATTCCTGTACATTAATTACTGTTTAATTCGTAGTTTATTCAACATCACGAATTTAACAGAAATTGTGAAAGTCTGTGATACCACAATATTTATTGACGAATATCCTTCGCATGGAAGTTCCTACTAATTTCCCTTGTAAATTTTCTAGAATATAGTATGAATTCCCTTGTTTTTCACGAACACGAGCTTTAAGAAACGCCGGGCAAAGTTTCGCGTTAATTTCTGTACTAAAATTGCTTTGAACAAAATTCCGTCTAAAAACTTCCTGACCGACTTTGAAACAGATAGGCCTGGTTCTTAAATTATATTGCTGGGCTTGTTGTTCATATGTACTTTTCAAGTTCTCCCGTAACTTTGATCATAATAATTTAAGCTGATCATCTCGATCAAACTGTACTACTGGTTCATCTAACATTGTTAAATTCCTTAGCAGTTTATATTGACTTGCATGTTTTATCATATCTAATCCATATACCGCATGGTATGGAGATATCTTTAAACTTTGTTGATAACTATTTCTTAAAGCACAGCTTATTTCTTGGATATGAGTATCCCATTCTGTTTGATCAGATTTTAAATACGAACGAATAGCGGACACGATCGAGCGATTCACTCTCTCTGAAGCATTTGATTGAGGGGAATATGCAGCTGTATATGTATGCTGAACTCCAAACGTAGTTAAAAATGAATTAAATTCGTTTGATTTAAACTGCACTCCATTATCAGTTACTAAAATTTCTGGCACTCCATAGGATAGAAAATTCTGACTTTGAAGAAACTCTATTATTGGTTTTGTCGTGAAGTTTTTCACTGGACAAAGCCATTGAAATTTGGTCAAATGATCTAATACAATAAGTAAACCTATGTTTCCTTTTCTACTCCTTGGATATGGTCCTAAGAGGTCGATGTACAAACGTTGAAACGGTCGTTCAGACACTGCTGGGCTGGGTGGTTTTAATGTCATATTAGGAGGTTTAGTACACTTACATACCTCACAATTACGCACATATTCTCGAATCTCGGGATGGTTATCCCTGGCCAATATAAATGTCTTTTTATTAGTTCCACGGCTCCTTTCCCTTCCCATTTCCCCCCTTCATGTGGTCTCAGTCCCCAATCCTAATACTCATCAAGGTCTCCAGATCAAATAAATGTTCTGTAGACTGGACTCTGGGACTGAGAATTGTACCCCAGCCAGAGCTTCCTTACAGATGGCGCCCGAGCAGGGACCTTGATGAGTATTATGAGGGAAATATTAAAGCTCGGTTTGGGCTCCAGGGCTTCATGTACTCTGCACATGTTGACGTCACCTTAGGCCCTTCACACTTGCCTACTTTTTCGACATCGTATGCGTTGTTGTGCTTCACCTTCTTAACTTGGTAGGGTCCAAAATATTTTGGTTCTAGTTTGAAACCACTGCCAAATTGCGTCCTCTTAATTGCAACCGGGTCGCCAACACTATAAGATCGAGCTTGCTTACGACGTAGGTTGTAGTACTTCTTGTTTTCGTCTTGGATCTTGGAGATGTGTGCCTTCGCCTTGGCACGGAGCTCGCTTCTTTCGTCTGTAAATATTGCCTTCGTCTCTTGGTTGATAAGATCTCTCAGTTTATGGTCATCGTTGGTCCTCATCTTTACACCAGTTAGTAACTCAAATGGAGAAGTGCCAATACTTCTGGTGTACGTCGAATTGATAGCCTGCTGAACTTTGCTAACATGTCGATACCACTTCGTCGGATCATCAACGCTCAACATCGACAGAACAGAAATGATGATCGCACTTAAACGTTCGACTTGGCCGTTTACTCTCGGAAGTGCTGTAGTCGTCTTAACGTGTTTGATACCCTCGTTGTCGCAGTACTTCAGAAAATCTTGGGATGTAAAGGCGGAACCCCGATCCGAGATAACAAACGTAGGGTTGCCAAAAATCGTGCTTTGAATCGTCAGCTTCGTAATAACTTCATTGCTAGTCGTCGATTTGGTTGGGTATAACCAGCAGAATTTCGTAAATGCATCTATGACTGCCAGAATATGCTTATAGTCTTTGTGAGTAGACTCGAGAGGACCTAGAAAA
Organism: Drosophila willistoni; assembly: GCF_018902025.1. Taxonomy (NCBI): domain Eukaryota; kingdom Metazoa; phylum Arthropoda; class Insecta; order Diptera; family Drosophilidae; genus Drosophila; species Drosophila willistoni. The sequence goes on along the minus strand of NW_025814538.1, from coordinate 25,395 downwards.
TCAATATGGTAAGTTAAAAGTGGAATATCATCTTTCTGAAGCGGATGCAACAAGCCTGCTTGCTTGCCAACTTTACGGCTACTGATAATACAAGGAATACAGCATTCGATATATTTTTGGATTTTTCCCTCGAGATGCGATATAAAGTATTCTCTGCAAATCAAGTCTTTCGTCTTCTTTGCCCCAAAATGTCCTTTGTTATGTGCCTGACCAATAATCTGCTTTTGCATCGCGTTTGGGACAACAATTAAATCAACGTCATTGACTAATTTGTACAGGATATCGGCTTTCAGAAAAAATCATCATAAGTTTTCGAATTGTCTTTCAGAACTTCTATGATGGCTCTTATTTTCTCATCTTGTGACTGTGCTTTCTTTATGCCAACGCTGATTCCATAGTCGTTATTTTGCATAATTGGATATCTGCCGGCGTCGACATGTCTCATACGGGTACCTGAACGGTGTAAAACGTCAAAATCGTATTCTTGAAGAAAAAGTACCCAACGAGCTACCCTGGTACAAAGGCTCTTCTTCTCCAGAGTCTTTGTAAATGCGTCGCAATTCGTGATTAGCTTAAAATGCATGCCCAAAAGATAAACTCTAAACTTTTCTAACGCTGTTATGACTGCGAGTATAGTAGTAAAACTGCTCCAAAGCCTTCAATGGATGCATCAGTATGTACTTCAGATTGGTACGACTGGTTGTAGATACTTAAGACTGGATTTTCAGTTAGTAACTTCTTCAAGATTTGAACTGCATTTTCTTCTTCAGTGCCACAGACATTCTTGGTGCATTCTTGGTCAATTCGGTCAGAGGCTTCGCTATACACGCATAGTTTGGAATAAACTTTCTAAAATAACCCGTCAAACCTAAGAAACTTTGAACTTGCTTTACGGTTTGAGGCAATTTAAACTTTACAACAGCCTCAATTTTATCTGGAGATGTATATATCTTCTTATTCTCGACAATGTGCCCCAAAAATTGTATTCTTTTCTTTAAAAAATGACACTTCTTCAGGTTTAACTCTAAACCATACTCTTCGCAGGTTACGATTACCTCTTTTAGATTCTTAACAGCTTCCTCTTCATCTCTGGCCAAGATGATAACATCGTCAACGTATGGCAGCGCAATGCCTCTCTTGGATAAATGCCGAAATATGGCATTTACATGTCTTTGGAATACTCCAGGTGAATTAGTAAATCCAAACGGAACCCTCTTGAATTGGTACTGACCACAGTGGGTCACAAACGACGTATACTTTCGACTAGATTCTGCAACTGCCACATGAAAGAATCCGTTCTTCAAATCAATGGTACTAAAAATCGTAGCGTCTTGCAAACGATCCAACTGATGCTCGATGAGCGGCAATGGATAATGGTCGCGTACACATACCTTGTTTATTTTACGAAAATCGCCACATAGCCGGTAGGAATCGTCATGCTTCTTCACAGGTACCACCGGACTTGTGTATTCGGACGTTGACTCTTCAATTATGCCTTCAGCCAACCATTCTTCGACTTTCTCGTTCACGAACTCTGCCTCTTTAAATGCAAGTCTACGGGGTCGCGCAAATATCGGACTGTCATCGTTTAAAATTATTCGCATTTCTACATTGGTTGTCTTTATTGCTACCGGTTGATAATTAGATATCAAATCGAATACCTCTTTTTTAGCACTTGTGCTTGCTCATTCGTCTATATTAAGTTCATCTTTATTATTCGCGACATCAATTTTTAGAATTTTTATTTCATCACTTTCTTTTTCGAACTTTTCTACTCTTACACCATTTCGACTAAATATAATGTCAGCTTGCAAACATAATTCCTCGCCTATGATCATTTCGACATCTAACAATCTAATCGAAACTACATGAAAATCTAAAACGAACGATTGGTCGTCAATCAAAATGGAATTCACGAAGTGTCCAATTGATTTTATCTTATTTGACTCTCCGCCACCGAAGCCAATTAAAAACCCGTCAAACCTACTCAACTTGGGTTGTTTTAAACGTTTATACAAGTCTTCGCGAATGATACAGAATTTACTTCCGGTGTCGAACAATGCTTTACACTCAATATTCTCAATTTTAATAACTTTACAGGTTATTTCTTCTTTCGACTTAAACATTCTTGTGTTTGGTTCAAATTTACCGTTCATTTCTCTTTTATTACAATTTTTAGCTATATGACCAAATTCATTACATTTGTAGCACTTTCTACCTTTCCCTTTATCATCACAATCTTTTGAGTAATGTCCTTTATCGCCACTTCTGTTCTTCGTGAACAGAAACTTCTGGAAATCGTTCCAACACATCAACGTTGCATGCTCATTGAATTCGTTAATCCAAATGTTATGTTCCTCAAATTATTCTCTGTTGCTACGTTCCTCTCTGTAGCTACCGACTCATGATCTGTCTCGTCGTCTATTTCATCATCTACTTCGTCGTCTAATTCGTCTTCGTCTTGTGATGCCAACAAATTGTTCATCTTCAAATTCGTGAAAATATGCAATGCAAGGTCGTCGACACTGTACTTGATTCCCAATACATTGTAAATCGAAACAAGATCACCGTTCGTCAAATTTCGTCGTACATATTCCGCTTTTGCTTTGTATTTTGCATTCGCTTCATCGTAATCGAAACCAGAAAATTCTCGAATTCTTTTGCGGTTATTTCTATCTCCCTCGCTCTCATAGATAAATTTATGCAATGCTCTGATATTGTCTACTTTACCCGTTTTCAGAGTACCATTTATTAAATCATTTAGACACGACATAGTTAATGTTTTAATTTCACCACTAGCAGAGCAGGACCGACTTAATACGACACGATTGGTAAAGAAAAAAAAATCACCTTTTTTTCACTCTTCTCCCGCACGAACGCACAATGTATGTGGGGTGTTCTTTTGTATCCCGCACTCTTTCTATCACGTCAAAATATGTGGGGAAAACTCTTTGTAACCGGATGAGCGCCACTCTTACTCGAATCTATCCCGGTCGAGCACCCAAAATATGTGGGGTTTTATTTAACGATATAATTATAGTCTAGGGGGTTTACATGAAAATACGACTTTATAGAGATTACACTATGCAAAATGACAATCGACGTTTGGCTCGGATCGACTTTGGCGTCCGTCTATGACGCTTCGACTTTTCGCGCCCGACTTTGGCGCTCGGCTTTAAGTGTCCGACTTTGACACACGACTTTTAGCACCCGTCTATGGTACTCGACTTGACCTTGCATCCGACTATGACGCAAGACCTCAAAACACGTCCGTCTTGTTTGACGCGCAAAAACCAACTCTCCCGTCGTCATGTCTCATTCATCCCTCTTGATCACGTTCTCTTTTGATCGTCGTCGCGTCTCTCGTGTACAGTGGGATTGATACACTTCGCAAATGCACATCCCACATATATATGTTTGTACATTAATATATATGTATATAATCAAATATTCGATTTTCTCGATAAGGAAAAAAAAGATATTTTTCGTGATTAAAAGCAACGTACTTTATTATTTGAAAGAAAACTTAGAACTGATTACAAAAATGTCTTATGGTTATATTTATAGCTAAATTTGGGAGCCCTTTGGTGGCGTGGTTGATATTTCGACGATTTGATTGGTCCGATTTTAAGTGCTGAGTTAGCGTTCTCACGCCTTTGGTTGTTAGGGGGACAATTATTATTTCAAGTGTTCAATTGTTTATGTTAGTTTTTATGGATTAGCGTTCATACGCTTTGGTTTTGAGGGGGACAATTATTACTTCAAGTGTTCAATTGTTTATGTTAATTTTTATGGATTAGCGTTCATACGCTTTGGTTTTGAGGGGCCGAAATATTTATATGTTATTGGGTATTGGAGTCGGATATATGACTCCCCCATCCTAAAGAAAATAGCCTGTCCTCAGGCGGATACATTGGGATATAGCGAGGGGTTTTTCTCAGCTGTAAATATTGGAGTATCAATTTTGTTTATAATTTGGGACTCGATTTTTTCAACAATTGGGGTTTCGATTATGTCTGTGGGACCACGATTGTTATTTGATCGGAAATGCTTAATTATTAATTTTTGTGGCATTGCCTTAAACTTATAGATTAAGTATGTAATCAAACTTATTATAGTAAGTATAAAAGTGGTTAATGTAATAGTTTGAAATGCAGTATAATATTTCGTATGTTCGTTAATTATCTCTTTTGTTTGGATAAAGGAAATAGGTTCTAGCCTGGTGATATTGTTTGTTACATAAATGCTTTGGCTATAGTCAAGCAATGAATTTATTATTGATATTTCGTTTAGTTGTAAGGCACAATCGTAAATTTTTATTATGTTATTGCCTTCTATTATTAAATCGTTGTTTACGCAATTTTGATTAAGTTTAGTTTTTGGTAGATTCCATGTTACAATTATGTTTCGTTCAATGTAATTAGTTTGAAAATTCTTATATGTCTTAGTGTATTTACAAGTAGTTGGGATTTGATTTAAAATGCCTATTATACATTCGTTAGTTTCTATTTGTTTTGTGTTTTTATTGAACAAAGTGTTGTTATTAAAATAGTATTTATCGTATGAATTTTCTGTCAAAATATTTTATTCTCGTCTGGATAAGAAAGTATCTCAAAGATAGGGGTTTTTATTACTTCTTGAGGAATGTTTGAAATGATAAATATCTCGTTTGAACTTGGTTTAAGCCAGGTGGAAGTTTTTGTATTCAATAGTTTTTCCGAATTAACATGACTTAAGTGATTATGTTTTAAAAGTTTTGGGTTGAAAATTCCTAGTCTAGTGAGCTGCATGCCCATTTCTATGTCTTCAATGTATTCTGTGAAATGCTCAAAATTAAAGATTAGAACTTCTAATCTTACTGATGTTTCTTTTTCTTCCCTGAGGTTGTTTATTATTTCTAAACCTTTATTAACAGTGTCTATTACGTAATTTAGTTCGTTTGCTTGTACGCTATTGCTTTCAAGATTATTTATTTTTTCTTATAATTCATCTTTATCTTCCTGATCAAGAGTACCAAAAAGATATTTGTATATTGAACCAATTCCGTTAATTAGTCCTTGTTTATTACGTTTTACAATGTGTATTCCATTAATTTCCCTACTTAGTTTTTCTGTTAAGTATTGAATATGGATTAAGTCTTTAAATTCTTGTGCTTGTTGCATTAAATTATTATATGTAATGTCTATTAGAGTTAAATTCACTTTTAAATAATGATATTCAAAGTTTGTCGGTAAGTCCATGGTTCCTGTTTTAAATATTAAGTAACCGTTTGGTGTTTTTACTGGGTTTATGTCAATGAATTGACTGCATGTTGATTTTAATGTTAAGAATAGCATGATGTATAAAAAGTCATCTTGAGTTGTTGACCTGTAATTAATTAATTGTCGTATTTGCTTTTATTAACTTTCTTTTTCTTCTTGAATTTTGATTTGTAGTGTGTAACTTTTTGTCCTTTATTTCTTTCTTCAAAATGTTTCTCGTCTAACTGATTTATTTCTCCTGTCTTTTTGGATGGGTTTGTCGTTTTTGACTTTACTAATGGTGCTTGTTTAAATCTAGTGTCGATTTCGAAGTCGTGTCTATCTTCATTTAAATTGTTTATTTGATGTATTTTTCGTGTTTGGGTATTATAGTCGGGGGATCCTGCATAGATAAAAATGTCCGCTGGTGTTCGGTTAGTTGTTTTATGTCTCGTCTTATGGTTGTATACGTAGAGAATTTTTTCAAATTTAAGTAATTTATCTTCGATGTCATTTTCACTATTTATAATTCTGAGTTTTTCATTTACTGTTTTATGGAATCTTTCTGCATCTGAGATGCCGTTTTTACTTGATGTGATTTCTAACTTTACATTTTCTTCTTGTAGTCAATTTTTTAGTGCTATACACAGAAATGCTGAATCTTTGTCTGATTTTATTTCTATCGGTTTGCCCATTTCAGTGAATACTTTCATAATTGCTCTCTTGGCTGCTAACCAATCTCTAGACTTTTCTTCTACAAATGTTGCAAATTTCGAGTAAATGTCAATGCATGAAAGGAATTGTAAATTGTCGATCATGTAAAAGTCCATGACGTATTTTTCTCTGATATTAAAAAGTTCTGCTATTATTTCAAAAGTTAGTTTTGTATTTCTTTTTTCTGTCTTTGCGATATTGCATACTGAGCATTCATTAATAATGTTTTGAATTAGGTTTTGAAAATCGGGAAAATAATATTTTTCTTTAAACAAATTAATCGTTTTTTCAATTCCTGGATGTAATAATTCTTTATGTTGTTTTAGGATTATTTCTTTAAATTGTGCAAACGTTTGAAGGTCCTCTAACTTAATGCTAGATTTCGAGGTTTTTGTATTTGCGTTTGGTTGTATTATTTCGATAAAAGCTTGTTGGAATATGGGAAAATCTTGTTCATTTTGAAAATATAGTACAGTGTTCTTACTGCAAAGATATCTTATGATTATATCCCTTGCGTAAGCATTGGTCAATTCTTTGTATGTTATTTTTATGTTTGTTTTGTAAAAGTAAGTTGTTGTTTCTGCTTTGTCTTCTGAACCTCTAATGAATTCTATTTGTCTGTTGTAATAATTAATGGGTCTTTCTACTATTGGAATGTAGTTTTCATTATCCTCGTGAGCACTATGTATTGTATCTGCTGTGCTTTCTGTTGATCCTAAAAAGTTTTCATCTATTTTAACTCTGGAAAGGGCATCTGCTACATGATTTTCTTTGCCAGGTAAATATTTAATTTTGTAATCAAACTCATTTAGTCTTACTTTCCATCTTTGAAGTTTCATATTTGGTTCTTTTATATTGTTGAGCCATACTAAAGGCTTATGGTCGCTTAGAATCTCGAACTTTCTACCGAAAAGGTATGGCCTAAAATATTTGGTTGCCCATACAATAGATAGTAATTCCTTTTCTATAGCTGAATAATTAAGTTCGTGTTCGTTAAGTGTTCTACTACCATAAGAAATAGGTCTATGGTCCTGTGAAAGGAACGCACCTAAAGCTATGTTGCTAGCATCTGTGGTTAGGAAAAATGGTTTTTTGAAATCGGGATATGCAAGTATAGGATCATTCATAAGGAGATATTTTAATTTTTCGAAGGATGAAATATAATTTGGGTCGTTTATATTTATTTTAGCTCCTTTCTTTAATCCTAGAGTTAAAGGTTTTGCAATATGTGCAAAGTTGGGTATAAATTTCCTGAAGAATCCGCATAATCCTAAGAATGATTTAATTTCTTTTGGAGTTTTGGGTATCGGAAAATTTTGAATTGCTTTGACTGGGTTTATCTGGGTTAGGTTTTATACCTTCTGTTGTTATTATATGACCAAGGAATGCTGTTTCCTTTTTCATAAATTCGCATTTGTCGAGTTGGAGTTTAAGATTAGCTTCTCTTAGTTTGTTAAATACCTTTCTGAGTGATAGTATGTGTTCCTCCAATGAAGTGGAGTACACAATGATGTCATCCAGATAAACAAGGCAATCCTTATAAATAAGGTCTTCCAAAAGATTATTCATGCATCTTTGGAATGTTGCCGGGGCATTTTTAAGACCAAATGGCATACGTGTCTATTCGTAATGGCCATGTTTAGTTGAGAAAGCTGTTTTTGCAATAGATTCAGGATCCATTTGAATTTGATGAAATCCCTTAGCTAAATCAATGGTGGTAAAGTATTGGCATTTTCCTAGTTTGTCGAGAATTTCGTCCATGACTGGAATTGGAAATTTGTCGTCTATTGTGACTTCATTTAGATTTCGATAATCAATGACTAATCTGAATTTTTGTTTCTTGGAAGCATCTCCTTTTTTTGGAACGATCCAAATGGGTGAACAGTAGGGGGAATTCGATTTTCGAATGATACCCTGTTCAATCATTTCATTTATTTGTTTGTTGACTTCCATATCAAATGTTTGGGGATATTTGTATGGTCGTTTAAAGATTGGGTCCTCATGTTTTGTATAAATAGAGTGCTTTATTGTACTCGTGAAAGTCAAATTTTCACCTTCGCGGTACTGAATGTCACTGAATTCGTACAAGACCTTTTTTAGTTTTTAAGTTTCTTCGTTGTTTAAATGGTCGAGTCTATACTCATTGCTTTCTATTATTTCGTTTTCAATCGCAAAATTTGTTTCCGGGTCCCTTTCTGTGGGTGGGTCCAAAACTTCTATGTTTTGTTCTTCTTCTATTTCTTCAACATCTCTAAAGTAAAATGTATAGTTTCCTAATTTTGCGTATTCTTCTTCATAATTTATTTGTGCTTTGCAGGCTTTTAGGAAAGTTCTGCCTATCAACATGTCGTATTTATTTGAAAATTTATGGATATAAAATTTTTGTTCTGTCGGACAAAGTTTTCTGGGTGCAAGGAAAATAATTTCTTTTAGTTCTACTGCTCCTTCAATCATGTGAATTTTGGAATCTCCTAAATAGGTTTTGAAATTAAAAAAGTTTTCGGACATTATATTGATTGAAGAGCCTGAGTCGACTACACATCTCAAAGGTTTATTGTTCATCTTTTTTCTGATGAAGGACTTGTCTCTATCTCTTCTTCCGATTGATCCGAGGCATTCTGATGAAAATTTTCGGATGTATCCATTTTGCTAATTCCACTATTACTTTCTCTTTGCCTTTTTGTAGGCTGGTTTGCTACATTATTCTTTGAATAGTTGTTTTGCTGTTGATTATTCATTGGATTTTGAGCCCTGTCAATATTTAATTTTTGTTGAAATTCTTTTCCACCTTTTTGATTCTGATTTTGGCTTTGATTTGATTTTCTTATTTCTGTTATACTATTTTCGTATAACCCTGCTCTTTGAGCTACTTGCTTCAATTTACTGACTGTGGTTATATCGTATCTAGCTAACGTCATGAATAATCTATCGGGTAATTTTTTGTTTATTACGTCTTTTATAGTGTTATTTAACGCGTTTGTATAAAGCGCGGTGTTATTCGCATCGTTTTCTAGACTTAATTTGTTTGTTATAATGTAGGACTTATATTCTAATTCGGTTACAAACTTACGAAGATTTCCTGCATAGCTGGTGTTGTAGAGGCGTCGCAGAAGTTCCTCACAGGGGGTCTGCGTTTTTAATTCGTTGATAAGGAGTGTCCTTAGTTCCGGCCAGTTGTTAGATTGTCCAATTTGTGAGAGTCGTTGTGCTTCTCCGGTGAGCTGCATCTCGATTGCACTGAACAGTATGTTATGCTGCCTTATATCATGGGTTGGATATAGGTGCATAATAAAATCTATCCTCCTTATAAACGACGTCAGATTTTCTGGAGCTCCATCGTAATTTGCCACCTGTCTTAACGAAGACAGTGCTTGGTTGAGGTGGGCTTCGGTGAGTTCTACAGCCATTTTCTTTCTTCTTTCTTTTCTTACCATACCAAAATGTATGTAACAGGCAGAGAGAAGCATCTCCGACCCCACAAAGTATATATATTCTTGATCAGGATCAAAAACCGAGTCGATCTAGCCATGTCCGTCTGTCCGTCCGTCCGTCCGTCCGTCCGTCCGTCCGTCCGTCCGTCCGTCCGTATGAACACCTAGATCTCGGAGACTATAAGAGCTAGAGCCACCAAATTTGGTATGCAGTCTCGTGTAGTATGTACGCTTATCGAGTTTGTTTCAAATTTTTGCCACGCCCCCTTCCGCCCCCAGAATTTACATAAAACTGTTTTTCTTAAAAAGTATAGCAGATAGAAACATCAAATTTGGTTTATATACTCGTTTAGTTAGCGCGCAGAAAATAATTGTTCCAACTTTTTGCCACGCCCCCTTCCGCCCCCGGAATTTACATAAAACTGTTTTTCTTAAAAAGTATAGCAGATAGAAACATCAAATTTGGTTTATATACTCGTTTAGTTAGCGCGCAGAAAATAATTGTTCCAACTTTTTGCCACGCCCCCTTCCGCCCCCGGAATTTACATAACTCTGATTTTCTTAAAAACTATGAAAGCTACCGACATTAAATTTGGTATGTAAGTTAGCTTTATAGACGCGCAGATATTGACTATTTAAAAATTTTGCCACGCCCATTTTCGCCCCCGAAAATTAAACAAAACTGATTTTCTCGAAAACTAATTTAGTATGTATATTGGCTTAGTATGCGCGCAGAATACATATATTTTAATATGTTGCCACGCCCACTTCCGCCTCCATAATTTAGAAAAAACCGATTGGCTCTTGCAATTTTTTGACCATCGCGATCAAATTTGGCAGACTAATAAATCTTATCTATTTCTATCAAAATACCAAATTTGATTGAAATCGGACTAGAAACATGCAAAATATACGTATGAACGTATTTTGCTACGCGATCCATAAGGGCAGAATTGGCCGTTGGCTAGTGGCGGCGCTAGAGTGCTTGTGTGTTTGTAGAGTGAGCGAGATAGCAAATGGTATGAGGCATGTTAAAACAATTTAGTGGACATACATTTGGTTTTTGAAATTCTAAATATTTGTTTCACCTGGTGTATGGTATACCCAAGTCGGCGAGACGACTTACTTACTTCATTTTTTTTTGTTTTAGTGGTGTTTTAATTTTTTTGATTTTTCTGGGTTTTAGTGATGGTTTGTTTTGGTTTTTTTTTCTGTGTTTTAGTGATGTGTTGTTTTGTTTTTTTTTTCTGGGTTTTCGTGATGTGGTGTTTTGTTGATCTTCTGGGTTTTTTGTGGGGTTTGTTTGTTAATTTTCTGGGTTTTGGTTATGTTTTATTTTGGATTTTGGTTTTTTGTTCGCACACAAGTTGGCGTTTTTGTTCCTCAATTGGATTTAATAGTTGTAACACACAGTTAATATTTTCGCGCACAGTTGGCGTAAATATTTTTTTTCTTTGGTTGCAACACACAGTTGATACTTCCGCGCACAGTTGGCAGAAAATATTTTTCACTGTTGTAGACTTTTGAGCACTACCCGTAAGTTCTTGATGTCGGATCGGAAATTTTTTTTTTTTAGTGATTATTCACTAATTCTATGTAACGCACAGATAACAATTCTACGCGTCGCACGGATAGAATAACAGTTCACTACAATAGTTATTCACCAATTCTATGTAACACACGGATAACAATTCTATATGCAACACGGATAGAATAACTTTTTTCCAATCCTACCGACTGCGCCAATTAAATATTCGATTTTCTCGATAAGGAAAAAAAAGATATTTTTCGTGAGTTAAAAGCAACGTACTTTATTATTTGAAAGAAAACTTAGAACTGATTACAAAAATGTCTTATGGTTATATTTATAGCTAAATTTGGGAGCCCTTTGGATTAGCGTTCATACGCTTTGGTTTTGAGGGGCCGAAATATTTATATGTTATTGGGTATTGGAGTCGGATATATGACTATATATATATATGTTTGATGACATATATATATATATGTATATATATATATGTTTGATGACATATATATTGTTAGAATTTAAACATACTTATAGAAATAACACTGGACTAATTATGGACCTTGACGTGCGACTCAGTTGACAGTCTCTTTGCGAATAATCCACGGCCTCTTTAACAAGCTCTCTCTCAACTTATATAATGATCCTATGCCCTGCTCTCTCTACTACTACTAGAATGTTCGGCCACTACGCGTTTGTCTCTTCTCTTCTATCACTTTGGATTGCTCTCTCTCAATGCCATTTCCCACATTCGGCCCTCCTGACTGTACATTCGACCCGAATGACGGTCCCCACAATTTCATATATTCCGATATAGTTGATGTCCTATTAGGCCCTTCCGCCTGTCCAACTTTCTCTACTTCATATCTTCCATGATTTTTAATTGCCGTTACTTTATAGGGTCCTAAATACTTTCCTTTAAGTTTCAGATCAACACCATATTGGGTACGCTTAACAGCAACCAAATCATTTATTTTGAATCGTTTTCCCTCTTTTCTCTTTAGATTAGCTGACTTCTTGTTCTCCTCCTGAATTTGTTTTATATTTTCAACTGCCTCCATTCGTATTTTCTTTCTGTGTTCTGCTAGTTCTTCGATTAGAAGATCATCGAGTAGTTCTTTGAGGCTTACATCCTCTGATCTACGCATGTCATTACCGGTTAGGATCTTAAAAGGAGCTATCTTAGTACTTCTAGGTGCCGTATCGTTGATGATTTGCTGAACTTTCTCAACGTATTTATACCATGAAGCTGGATTATCTAAACTCATTTTAGCTAGCATTGGAGCATTTAGCTAGCCTCTATCAGATATCAATCGTACTGAGTTCCCAAAATTTGTTGCTTGAACTTCTAAACACCGTATCACTTCATCTACGCCTGTGCTCCTAGTGGGATACAACCAAAAGTACTTAGAAAAACCATCTATAATAACCAACGAGTAATTATACCGTTTATTTGTAAGTTCCATTATTCCGACGTGATCAATTTGGTAAGAACATAGTGGTTTGTCACCCTTTTCTATCGAAGTTAGATATCCCTCTCTTTTGCCAGCCTTTGCGTGAACAACAATACACTCCACACAACAATGTACCACACGAATAACCTTATCTCTCAATTCGGGAGTATAGTATGATTTCTCGATCAAATCTTGCGTTTTTTTGACGGAAAAGTGACCCTGGGTATGTGCAAGTCTAATAATCTCATGTTCCATTGCCGAAAGCACTACAATTAATTCACAATTAGGGTCTTTAAAGAGAATCTCGTTCTCTATATAGAAGTCTTTATAACTTTCTTTTTCGGCTATTGTCCTTACTGCTTTGGTCCACTCATCTTGCAACTGAGCTTCTTTTAATCGATGTTTAATAGTGTCCTCAACAAGCATAAAACATGCAAAACGACTCAACGCATCGACGTGCCTCATTTGAGTATCTGATCGATGTACAATAACATAATCAAAATCTTGAAGATACATAGCCCAACGAGCAACTCTCAAAGGAACATACTTCTTTTCGATTAATTTTCTGTAGTCACAGCATAAACGCTTTTGAACATTCTTTTTCGAGACTAAGACAGCTGGAGACGCGTACTCAAAAGTACTGGTTTTAATTATTTTCTCAGCTAGCCATTCTTGAATTTGTTTATTAACGATTTCCTGATCACAAAGGGCTAAACGTCTCGGGTGCTGATACACAGGTATTTCGTCGCTCAATATAATTTTCATGCTTACTGGTGCGTTTGCATTTCTTGTTGGGTGGTGGTTTCGAATTAATTTCTCTACTTCCCCTTTTATCAAATGGTTCAAATGCGAAAGACTTATGTCTAGACTCTTATCCCTGTCTTCAATATTTGTGATGAAGATATTTCCAATCTCTCCTGCCCACTGAATATCTGACTCATTTTATTCTTTCTTTGGCATACCATGGGTGTGACAAACTTCTATATCGTTGCGCATAGCAAACTTAGATCCATTTGCTGTTACATTTATATTGACAGTGTTCAATATCGTTTGACCCAGTATAGCTTCAAAACTTATGTCTTGATCTGGCACTACATGGAATTCTATGTTCATAACTAAACCATCCACTTTCACTGATATTATAAAACTACCGAAAGTCAACACTTTACTGTCGCCAATTCCTGTTAAGTGTCTAGCTCCGCCTAATAACGGTTTCGATCCAGTCATAAAATAAATATTTCTTCGCATAAGACATAAACCAGCGCCAGTATCTACGAGTCCTTTAAATATAACGTTAGAATATACGATGTCTTTAAGTTCTAACCCTGACGGAGTAAATTCGCTTGACGGCTGTATTACTACATCTTCATTTTCTACCATGTTTGTATTTCTCTCGTATTTAATTGGATTTTCTAGTTTGCACTGTGCCATTCGATGTCCTACTTTACCACATTTGAAACACTTTTGGTCGTTCTTCGGACAGTCTCGTCTGATATGTGATGTATCACCGCAACTATAGCATTTCCGATTCTTAGATGTATCAATTATTTTACCCTGATTAATCTTTCCTCCTGACTGAGCCTCAAACTTGTTTTGAAACTTCAGTTCTTGTAGATTCCTGGCTTGAAATAGAATAGCTTTATTTACTTGTGAGTCTGAAATGCCCTTTAAAAAGTATTCTATCAAGCTCTCATCGTCCAAATTCACTGGTTTGGCAATTTCCATTGAAGCATACAAATATTCATGCAAAGTCTCCTTTCTTTTCTGAGAACGTTGCGATAATATTCTATGAATCTCAGCTGCTGATCGTTTCGAACCAAATTCTTTGCGCAATGCTGCTTTTAATATCTCCCAATTGCTTATACCATGCTGACTCCGAATAAATGATTTAGCTGCCGCAGCTAACAACTGTTTGACGTATATAAAGGTCTGTAACTTGTCCCATTGTACTGTAATAGCACACTCTTCTATCTCTTGTACCCACAAATCAATGTCGGGACTACCTGAGCCGGAAAAATAGGATACACTGCCCTCAACATCTTTTAAGGTGTACCAAGATCGACTACAATTGTTTATGGGCAATTCGCCTCTAGCTGTAACTACTGATTCTACTTCTTCATCCTCGCTATCTTGGTCTTGAATATCGTAATGAGTAAGAAGTCTATTCTGTAGATCACGTTTTCTTCCCACTGTGCTTAGGTTCAATTCGGCCAACTTATTTCGCAAATCTGCGACACGCAATGCCATAACCTCGTCAAGCTCCATATTACAATATTTTCTTTGTTCAATACCAATAATTAATGCTAAGGTTAGTTTTAGTAAATTCAATTAAGGTTAGAACTATCTACATATAGTCCCCAAAAAATTTACCCAAGTCCCCTCCTGTCCCACGAAGTCGTCGTTTAATTTCTGCCAGCGGGTTGTCTCTTCTAACGTTTTGTCTCTTGCCGCGTCCAGCTTCTGCCTCTTCCAACGGGTTGCCTCTGCCTCTGCTGACGTTTTATCACACACTACGCCCAGCTTTGCCTCTGGCTCTTCTGACGCTTTGCCTCACACTACGCCCGGCTTTGCCTCTGCCAACGGGTTGCCTCTGCCTCTGCTGACGTTTTATCACACACTAAGCCCAGCTTTGCCTCTGCCTCTGCTGACGCTTTGCCTCACGCTACGTCCAGTTTTGCCTCTGCCAACGGGTTGCCTCTGCCAACGATTCGCCTCTGCCTCTGCCAACGGGTTGCCTCTGCCTCTGCCAACGCTTTGATTAGCTCTGTCCAAATATTTCTAGACTGTTCTAGAAAAATTCACTGATCGCCGTCCGTTACTAAACATGCTCGTGCGTGTAGTGTCTGCGTCGTAATGTATTTGGCCACCAACGATTTTATGCAACAAATTTAGCACAGCCTATCTCGCTTGCTCTTACACAATGATGCCGACACAAAAAGTTTTGTGTTAGAATATATTGTTAGAATTTAAACATACTTATAGAAATAACACTGGACAAATTATGGACCTTGACGTGCGACTCAGTTGACAGTCTCTTTGCGAATAATCCACGGCCTCTTTAACAAGCTCTCTCTCAACTTATATAATGATCCTATGCCCTGCTCTCTCTACTACTACTAGAATGTTCGGCCACTACGCGTTTGTCTCTTTTATCTTTTATCACTTTGGATTGCTCTCTCTCAATGCCATTTCCCAAATATATATATATAGATACATCTATATATATAAAATTGTAAGCCGTTTTTAGTAAGTTAATAGGTCATTCAGGAATCAACCAATTTTTCCCATTTTTTTTTTTGTAAATGTTGGTTGTGGCCCAAAGAAGGGTTTTTTTCCAAAAGAAAGTTAATTTTCAGTTTAACCAATTAACTAAAAGCGTTTTAAAATGAATGAATAAAATGAATTCAAATAACGAACCAGTGTTGTACAACGTATACCTCTAACGTATAGTATTGTATAATATATAGCTTTAATATACCAGTGGTGCTGCCATACATTTAATGACTAATGTATTGTTTATATGGCATTCGTTGCCAAATCATTGCATTCGTGACTGTTATATGTCAATTTTTTGCGTTCAATAAGAGAAGTGAGCTTAGAATTTAAAAAATTAAGTGAATTGTATATAAACCACATTCAAAATGCCACTTCCACGACGTTCAAATACTGGTAGACGAACACGAAACGCCACAGGTGTTAGAGAATTTCGTAGACGTAATGCGAACACGGTTGACAACAACATGGAATTGGCGGCTTATAATTATGATAGCACAATTGATTATAGCATATATTCCAATATTGGACAAATGAATAAAGAATGTGTGCATTGCAGAGCATTGAAATTTATGAACGAAACGCCTGCCATGTGCTGTGCTTCTGGAAAAGTTAAATTGCCTGCATTAGAACCTCCACCAGACCCTTTGCACTCATTAATTTATGGCAATTCACAAGCGTCAAAGGAGTTTTTGAAAAATCTTCAATCTTCGTGCTGACAGAACACCACTCGGACAACATGCCAGGCGATTTAATGCACCAACAATCGATGAAGTTGCAATCGTAATAGTTGGAGAAAAATTTCATCAAAGAGATATTGTTTTGCATCGTAGGATGTTGATGGTGATTTATGTGCAACATACCATGATGCATGTCAACGGTTGCGTTTACTTGAAGATGATTCGCATTGGGATACTACGCTTAATGAGGCATCAGTTTCAGCTCATCCAAATCATATACGTATGTTATTTGCAATAATAATTTGCAATAATATTAACATGCAATCCATCGAACCCACTTGAATTGTGGAATAAATATAAAGATTTCATGAAGATATTTTGATTCGACTTCGTTCGATCGATTCAGAATTGGATTAGAAATGTACAACGAGGCTTTCATATTAATAGAAGATATTTGCCTCATGATTGCAAATAAAGCATTACATTTAGGCATGATCGCACCTAATCGTCCAATGCAAGTTTTATTTGAACGAGAATTACGACGCGAACAACATTTCCAATGTGATGAATTGTGTGCGTTTGTGCAAACACAAATTCCACAATTGAATGTTCAACAAAAAAAGCTGTCATAAGCAACAATCGACATATGCACGAGTATACCCAAGATGCCACGACATATGTTCGTCAATACGGCCGTCCAGATCTGTTCATCACATTTACTTGCAACCCTAGAGAAAATCGGCAGAGTCTCCGTTAGGGTTGCGACAGAATTATCAGCAGAGTCATCAACAGAGTTTTCGACAGAATTAATAATTTCATCAACAGCGTATTCCAGAGAGAATTATTAATGAAGTCAGCTACTGAGTTACCGACAGAGCTAACGATAGAGTCACCAACGGAACCATCGACAGAGCCATACTCGGAAATCAGTTGGGAAAAAAATAGGAATAAGAAAAAAAAAATATATATAGATGTAACACGCGCAGAACCAGGTCACGCTAAGTAAGAATAGCGGCAGAGTCTCCGGCAGGGTTTCTACAGAATGATCAGCAGAGTCATCTACAGAGTTTTCGACAGGATTAATCAACCAACAGAATATTTCAGGGAGAATTATTAATGGAGTCAGCTACTGAGTTACCGACAGATCTAGCCATAGAGTCATCAACGGAGCCATCGACAGAGTCGCCTATGGAAATTAGTTCGATTAAAAAAAAATGTTTTTTTACAACAGAAGAGAAAAAGCTAAAGTTACCAGAAGCAGATAGAACGAGTCTAGGTGCCTCTCAGAGAGCCATTAGTAAGGTTGTAACCTACCGCATTATGAGTTGAACGGGACTTGGGCATGGGTAACCTAAAAATCCACCACTCTCACCCAAAGCACCAGCAGAAGTAACAGCAGCGGTAACAGCAGCAGAGGAAAAGGGACAGAAGAGTGACGCACAAGGGACTATTTGAAACCAAGCATATGCACTGGCAAAGGCAGTCAGTGTTTGGAACTCAACAAGAAAACATCGAGGGAAAAAAATTGCTTCAATCCGGAAGGATAGCAACTGGTCAAGGATCATTAACAGGACTACTCACAAACACAAGGATTAACAACTGGACAAGGATCAACAAGGATCAGCGCCAAGCTGAACTAAGCTTCAAGGACACAACGGAGATTAATGCAAAGGACATCAGGAAATTCGGCAGCAAGGACCACTATTTTCTCAAGGATATTCTAAACAGTAATCGGAGTAAACGTTTATTTTCTTTGGACAACATCGAGGGAGGAGCTACCCCGTCTCCAATAACTATATCCTACATTCAAGGATTTACTTATTTCAAATAAACAAACTGGATCGAATTCTACCAACAGGCAAGATCTTTCTTATATATATTTGAACCATTGCAAAGATTTAGTTCAAAATATTTAAACCAAAAAACCACCTCGAAAGTTTCACCGACGGCGATAATTCTCCTTGACGCGTCACCGTTACTTACTCTTCTTTGAACAAACATATATACATTTTATATTTTCTGACCCCTCCCTTGCAGAATTTATTAAAATTAAATAAAACATATATATTATAAGCATTGGTCAAATTGCACATTCATACCTTAGCTTATCGGTTTACCGCAGCCATCTTTAATCAGCCTACTGGGCGAACTCTGATATCCTTTAGCTGCTTATCACTTATACTACGACTCCGAGTCTTTACTAACATACTAGCAATGGGCGTTCATTGGATAAATCATCGTTGCAAAGCCGAGTTGGAAGTCCTTTGTGACGAATTCGGATTAGACACCGGTGGAATAGTGGAAGACCTAAGAAATCGGTTCCGTGAGTTCGCCTCAAGGGAGGATCATCATCCTGAGGTATTGAGTCGACTCGCAGAACTCGAAGCCCAATTTAGTGCCGGGGACAAGAAATTAGATGTAAAGCCACAGTCCAGAGCACCGTCGCCTACTCCCGAAGGAATTATTTCTCAACTACCGGTGGCACAAGACACCAACTATCGTTCTGAATCGCATTGTGGTTCTCGTTCCGGTTCTCCGACACCTTTCGACATGCCTGGCTCAAAGATTAACATCAAGTCCAGTGAGCGGAGTCGAGTCCATGAATCTATGGTAGGCCTACTGGGAGCTATGCCTCGATCATGGAACGTATAACTAAATGGGTGTTTGTGGAGGGGCGGAAGGACCCGATACAGTCTCAAATGGTTGGCGGGTGCCAATATCTTCAGGGTCTCGTACGTGAGTAGAATGATTAAAACGCGCGAAAAACTTCGTTTTAATTCTATGTTTGATTTATTTAATTCACAAGGTATACCGACACACACACGAAATGGTTCGGTTTGAAAAAGTGACAAATCGCAAAGTAAATTATAAAGGAGATGAACGGGTGTTCGGGTGAAAATGTCGATTCAGAATAATGGCGATGCCCATTGGAAAAACCCAGTCACCCATCCTGGTGTGACCGTAGATGCCGAGGATCAAAAACCCTCCTCACTCTTCACTGCTCTTCGCCGCTCACTGCTGTTCACCCGGTGGCGTGAACATACCGCCCCTCTTGCAACATGTTGCAATTGCCACACTGGACATATAAAGGATGGGGACGGCAACGTTCTGGAGCGCCTAGATCCCACAGGAGCCGGAGACGACCCATCCGAACACGGTGCTCTGGGCTGCGGGAGTACCGCTATGACCGGGCACACAGCCTGGTTGGATGACCTCAGGATAGAGGTCTGCCCCGAGTACCACGGACACCGACGCCGGCCGATAGAATAGGGGTCGGCCAGGATCAGGGTGGCGAATTTCTCCCGAACCGGCGCCGCCACTTCCCGGATGGGAGTGCGGATGAGCAAGTCCTCTTCGACCCGGAATATAACGTTCCGTCGGAACGTCTCGTCGGACCTCGACTCGAGGACGGCCGTACAGGCCTGGTCGACCCCGACCTTGGTCACAGCTAACCCCAGGGACCGGGCAAAGGAGCGATTGATGCGGCTCTCAGCCGCACACGCATCGAGAAGGACGCGGGTCTCGAAGGATTTCGAGCCATTGCCCAACCGGAGAACTGCGGTTGGCAGGACAGTCGTCGTCCTGACGTGGAGCAGGGAGGATAGAGAGATTTCGGGTGCGCCTTCTGGGGAAGCGGAGCGGTCGGACGATGATCGGGAACAGGTTGTAGCGGGGGTGCTGCACGCCCGGAGGGGGGTGATTGGCTGCGACGCCGGGCGGAGGCACGTTGTCTCGGCGGTTGGTCGGCCATGTGGAGCAGGGTATGGTGCCTTTGCCCGCATCGTCCGGCAACCATGGCGAGTCCGGCACGCGTCGGATGAATGCTCGTGTGCCAAGCAATTGGGACAATACTTGTTGATCAGCACCGCCCGGAGCCGCTTTTCCCCTCGGAGGTTCAGGAAGCGCTGACACTGCCGGAGTGCATGAACCCCCCGACAGACCCGGCATCGGTACACGTTCGTGCCCTGCGGAGCAGCTCGTTTGCTGCGGTGGTGCGGCAGACGTGTGGGGGCCATGTCGCTATGAAGGGGGAGCTGAACGAACTGTAACGAAAGAAATTACGTAGGGGGGAGTGGATTAGTCCTATGCGCGGGAACGAACAACATGCACGGAGACGAGGACATTCGGACTCAGGACTCCTGCTGTCTTGCAACAGAATAAGCTTCGCTACGGGTCTTCGGATAGACCCACGCGCGGTGGTGACATCAGCCACTCGGACGAGACCGTCAGCCCCGGCAGAGTGCGCTCAATTCGCCCTAAGCGCCGCTCGTTGGAGGGGAGATGATCTTCGGACACGATCACGAGGTCGCCGGTCTGGATGCTGCGAGTCGGTGATTTCCACTTGTTCCGTTTGTGAAGCTCCTTGAGGTACTCACTCTCCCAGCGGCGGCAGAAAGCCTGCTGGATTGCCTTCAGTCGCTGCCATCGGTTGATCAGTGACATAGGCTCGACCAGAATTTCCGGTTCCGCAATGGATAAGAGCGGTCCTCCAATCAGGAAATGTCCCGGGCTTAGGGCCAGCAGGTCCTCTGGATCCTCGCTCATGGGAGAGATTGGCCTGGAGTTTAGGCACGCTTCGATCCTACACAGGAGAGTGGAAAGTTCCTCGAAGGTGTATTTGACAGTGGACGAGGACTTGTAAAACAGGGTCTTAAAACTTTTGACCCCTGCTTCCCACAGTCCTCCCATATGCGGCGCGCTTGGCGAAATGAACTGCCAGGATAAAATGTGCTGGGGAAATGCCTTCATTATATCAAGCTTGGTGGCGTTCAGGAAATCTTGTTCGAGCGCCTTTAAGGCCCTACGAAGGTTTTGCCATTGTCGGAGTAAATGCGCTGTGGGCATTGTCTCCGTGCGACAAACCGAGAGAAGGCTGCAAGAAATCTTTCAGTGGTGAGGTCGGAGGTAGCCTCGAGATGGATTGCCTTCGTGCTGAACACACAAAGACGCAGACATAACCTTAGTTATGAGACACGCACGCCCGGTGTAATTTTTGATCTCGAACGGCCCTGCGAAATCAATGCCCGTGTGGGTGAAGGGCCTGGAGTACGTGATGCGTTCTCGAGGGAGATCACCCATCATCTGGGTCTGTAGTCGTCGACGATGAACGATGCAGATTTTGCACCCCTTGAGGTGGGACTTCACCATGTTCTTGATCCGTGGGATCCAGAATTTGGTGCGCAGATACCGCACCATCAGTTGATTGCCGCCATGCAACGTGATGCGGTGGGCGAATTCGACAAGCAGGCGAGTGAAATGAGTACTATAGGGAGGAGAATAGGGTGACGTTCATCATATCGGAGGGACTCAGCGGCCCGGAGTCGTCCGCAGGAGCGGAGTAACCCATGCTGGTCGAGAAATGGATTCAGATTGAGTAGCGTGCTGGATGATGGCAGGGGTCGCCCTTCCCCCAGGGCCCGTATCTCCGCGAGGTATTCCCGACGCTGAGAGGTCCGAATCAAGGCGCGCTCGGCGGAGAGAAGTTCGTCATTGGTGAGGTGAACCGTGGAAGGCGTCGAAATCCTTTTGGTGGCGAAGCGTAGGATGTACGCGATGACTCGTAATGCCCTACCATAATCCGAGAAACGTTCGCTGACGTCCTCGAGAAGGGTGGTCGCGGTGGTGTGGCACTGGACTCGTTGCTCCAGCTGGGTGTCTGGGAGTTCGTTATGGGAGTTGGCCAATACTCGGGGGCTCGCTGGAGCCAGTCCGGCCCATGCCACCAGAGTCTGCTGGCCGATAACTCGGCCGCGGAGACCCCACGGCTCGCCAGATCAGCGGGGTTGTCCTCGGAGCGCACATGTGACCAGCTTTGGCCACTGGTGCTTTTGGAGATGCTGGATACCCGATTGGCCACGAAAGTGGACCAACTGCACGGGGGTTTATTGAGCCAAGCCAACACGATGGTAGAGTCGGTCCAAAACTGGGAGGTTGCAGGTGGGATTGGGAGTTCAGGAACGATCGACGCCCAGAGATCGGCTAGCAAAACCGCTCCGCACAACTCCAGCCGAGGCAGCGAGACTGTTTTGACTGGAGCTACACGGGTCTTAGCCGTTAATAAATGGACGTCTACTTGATCGCCGCACCGAACCCGCACATATAGGGCTGCTCCATACGCTTTCTGTGACGCGTCACAGAAGCCATGAAGCTCCCACGAGAGCTATCGCTGGTGTTTAGCCAACGGGGATGCGGAGTCGACTGAGGCCTGGGTAATCCTGCAGGAATTCGTGCCATTGCTGGAGCAGGAGAGGCGGCAGAACATCATCCCAGCCCAGTTCGGTAAGCCAGATTTGTTGCATGAATATCTTCGCTCGGATGACAAATGGGGCTAGCCAACCAGCGGGGTCAAAGAGTTTAGCGATATGGGACAGAACCTGCCTCTTGGTGATCGACTCCTTCAAGGGGGGGTCCGCTACGGTGAAGAAGAAGACGTCTTCGGCAGCTTGCCAGCGGATGCCCAAGGTTTTTGCAGTGCTCGCGTCTACCAGCTCGAGAAAGTCCTCTCGCAGCAGGTGCTCTCTCGGAATGGCTTGAAGTACTTCCTTCTTATTGGAAGTCCACTTCCGAAGCGGGAAGCCCGCAGATTGGAGGGTCGCTTGAAGCTCTCGTATGGCGAGACGGGCGTCGCTTCAGTGTGAGCGCCGGCAAGGACATCATCAACATACATGTAGTTCCGAAGGATTTCGCTCGCCTGAGGATACATCGCTTGCACGTCTTGTGCCAGTTGTAAAAGGACTCGGATCGCCAAGAATGGCGCGCAGTTAACCCCAAACGTGACAGTTTGTAACTCATAATCCTGAATATTGCCGCAGCGGTTTCGGTAGAGGATTCGCTGAAAGGGGGTATGCCTGGGGTCGACTCGGATTTGTCGATACATCTGCGTTATTTCAGCGTTGAAAACGAATTGAAAGAACCGCCATTTCAGTACTGAAGCGTGAGGTCGGCCTGA
This sequence comes from Drosophila willistoni, assembly GCF_018902025.1. NCBI lineage: Eukaryota > Metazoa > Arthropoda > Insecta > Diptera > Drosophilidae > Drosophila > Drosophila willistoni. Next base: position 2,129 of record NW_025814538.1, on the reverse strand, counting down.
AGAGTGGGGCCGGTGTGCAAGACATCGTTGAGGCTGACGCCTTGTGTGGAGGGGCTCGACGCGTTAAATACCACGCGTACCTTAGTGGTGGTGCTATCGGGCTTAAACACCGCGTGATGGGGGAGATAGAAGTTTTTCCCATCTTGAGGCGACGTCACCCGAATCATGTGACCCAATTCCTTGTACTCTTGAATAATGGCATCGTACTGCGTTTTTAGGACGGGATCCGTCCTAGAAGGCGTGCTTCATTCCGCAGGAATTGAGCCAGCGCGATCGGTCTTGAGTGGCCCAAGTCAACGCTATTCGGACCTTTGAAGGGTAGGGACACAACATATCGACCGTCCTTTCCTCTTTGGGTGGTCTCCTGGAAGTTCCGCTCGCAGAATACGTCATCCTCCTTTTCCGGTTTTGCGGGAAGGTCTTCCACCTCCCAAAACTTGGTGAGGAGTACATCAAGTTTTGCTTCTGGCGTAACTCGCGTCTGTGCCGCGAAAACTGATCGAGACACCGGCGGGTCAGGCATGATAGCTCCACACAGAACCCTCCAAAGATGGTTTCTAGCCCGACGAACTCACCAATATCCTTTTTGATCCGTTCTCCGAGGATGTGGGGAAACAGGTCAACACCGATAATCATGTCAATAGGCGCGGGCTTGTTGTAGTACGGGTCAGCCAGGCGGCGATCGAGGCACTGCGTCGGAACGTATTAAGGAATGGAGCTGTTGGAATGGCCCCTGACAATTTGGATACGACCAGGGCGGAGACCTCGATCTTGTTCAGTCTGTCACACGGGGGAGACAGCATTAGCACACACCTTGTCGGCGCAGCCTCCATCACTCTGGCCCATGCCAGTAACCGCAGCTGGGTAGAAGGGGGGCTGGACCATGCTGAAGACACGCTCGGAGAGAAAAGTTGAATCGGCCCCAGAGTCGATCAACGCCCGAATATGGTGATCCACACCCCGATGGTGCAGAGTGACAATCGCAGTGCCTAAAAGGCCTCTGCCTGGGGTAGATGCAAAATAACTTTGAGCATTTGTGAGCTGGTTGCTCGTGGACGGACCCTCTGTGGCGCTGGGTGGTGGACTTGCGCAGCGGACGCGAGGACACGGACACATCACTAGGATGTAACAGGTATGATGACGTTCCTTGCAGGTATGGCAATTATGCGCACTGGAGCAGCCCTTCACTTGATGACCGCGGGCAAAACAGTTCAGACAAAGTCCTGCTGTCTAATGGTTTCCAGCCGCCTGTGAACAGGCATATCAAGAAAACTAGGGCAGAGCCGTATAGGGTGATTCTCCCGATGGCACAGCTTACAAGAAGCGGTTTGAGCTGGGCTTTCGCGGGGAACGCTTGGACCTTCATCGTTGCAGAGGATTTGCGGGGGCCAAAGGGGATGGCTTGCACACTTGGGCCCGACTTATGTTCTTCGGTGGCATCCAGGACACGATACCGATCGGTAAGAAATTGGTTCAAATCGGACCAATTTGAGACGACAGTCTTATTTGGCACTGATTGCTCCCACAGGAGGATTGTGGCCTTCGGCAATTTGCTAGTGCAGATGGCGATAAGTAAGACATCCCAATTCTCCGTACTAACACCCGAACGCTCAAGCGCGGTAAGACACCCTTGAAACGCAGTCTGCAGCTCTCGCAAGGATTTGCCCGACTCTTGTGCCACCGCGGGAATCTGAAGGAGTTGTCTGGCTTGAGTCATGACAAGCAGACGGCTATTTTCGTACCGTGCGGTGAGGTTCTCCCACGCGGCCTGGAAACCCTCATTCGTCAGGGGGGACTTAGCTACGATGGTTCTCGCTTCCCCTCGCGTCTTGGTGTTCAGGTGATAGAGCTTCTCCACTTGTGACAAGTACGGGTTGGCGATATAAATGGCGGCGAACAAATCGCGGAATGTGGGCCATGCTAGGCTGTCGCCATCAAATGTCTCCACCTCACACGGAGGAACTCTATGCCCCGCCGGCCTCGACGGAGCGGTTGGCTGACGCATAAGACTCGTCATCTGTGCCGAGAGCTGTTCGATGCGTTCTCCGAACAACGTCCCGCATCGCACATACGCCGCATAAGCGTATTCGTGCTTCGCCTTGATGCGGCTTATGTTTGCCAAGCCTTTC
>NW_025814537.1:0-50420 GCF_018902025.1 Drosophila willistoni | reverse complement strand
CCACGCGCGGTGGTGACATCAGCCACTCGGACGAGACCGTCAGCCCCGGGCAGAGTGCGCTCAATTCGCCCTAAGCGCCACTCGTTGGAGGGGAGATGATCTTCGGACACGATCACGAGGTCGCCGGTCTGGATGCTGCGAGTCGGTGATTTCCACTTGTTCCGTTTGTGAAGCTCCTTGAGGTACTCACTCTTCCAGCGGCGGCAGAAAGCCTGCTGGATTGCCTTCAGTCGCTGCCATCGGTTGATCAGTGACATAGGCTCGACCAGAATTTCCGGTTCCGCAATGGATAAGAGCGGTCCTCCAATCAGGAAATGTCCCGGGCTTAGGGCCAGCAGGTCCTCTGGATCCTCGCTCATGGGAAGAGATTGGCCTGGAGTTTAGGCACGCTTCGATCCTACACAGGAGAGTGGAAAGTTCCTCGAAGGTGTATTTGACAGTGGACGAGGACTTGTAAAACAGGGTCTTAAAACTTTTGACCCCTGCTTCCCACAGTCCTCCCATATGGGGCGCGCTTGGCGGAATGAACTGCCAGGATAAAATGTGCTGGGGAAATGCCTTCATTATATCAAGCTTGGTGGCGTTCAGGAAATCTTGTTCGAGCGCCTTTGAGGCCCCTACGAAGGTTTTGCCATTGTCGGAGTAAATGCGCTGTGGGCATTGTCTCCGTGCGACAAACCGAGAGAAGGCTGCAAGAAATCTTTCAGTGGTGAGGTCGGAGGTAGCCTCGAGATGGATTGCCTTCGTGCTGAAACAACACAAAGACGCAGACATAACTCTTAGTTATGAGACACGCACGCCCGGTGTAATTTTTGATCTCGAACGGCCCTGCGAAGTCAATGCCCGTGTGGGTGAAGGGCCTGGAGTACGTGATGCGTTCTCGAGGAGATCACCCATCATCTGGGTCTGTAGTCGTCGACGATGAACGATGCAGACTTTGCACCCCTTGAGGTGGGACTTCACCATGTTCTTGATCCGTGGGATCCAGAATTTGGTGCGCAGATACCGCACCATCAGTTGATTGCCGCCATGCAACCTGATGCGGTGGGCGAATTCGACAAGCAGGCCGAGTGAAATGAGTACTATAGGGGAGGAGAATAGGGTGACGTTCATCATATCGGAGGGACTCAGCGGCCCGGAGTCGTCCGCAGGAGCGGAGTAACCCACGCTGGTCGAGAAATGGATTCAGATTGAGTAGCGTGCTGGATGATGGCAGGGGTCGCCCTTCCCCCAGGGCCCGTATCTCCGCGAGGTATTCCCGACGCTGAGAGGTCCGAATCAAGGCGCGCTCGGCGGAGAGAAGTTCGTCATTGGTGAGGTGAACCGTGGAAGGCGTCGAAATCCTTTTGGTGGCGAAGCGTAGGATGTACGCGATGACTCGTAATGCCCTACCATAATCTGAGAAAACGTTCGCTGACGTCCTCGAGTAGGGGGGTCGCGGTGGTGTGGCACTGGACTCGTTGCTCCAGCTGGGTGTCTGGGAGTTCGTTATGGGGAGTTGGCCAATACTCGGGGGCTCGCTGGAGCCAGTCCGGCCCATGCCACCAGTCTGCTGGCCGATAACTCGGCCGCGGAGACCCCACGGCTCGCCAGATCAGCGGGGTTGTCCTCGGAGCGCACATGTGACCAGCTTTGGCCACTGGTGCTTTTGGAGATGCTGGATACAGAATTGGCCACGAAGGTGGACCAACTGCACGGGGGTTTATTGAGCCAAGCCAACACGATGGTAGAGTCGGTCCAAAACTGGGAGGTTGCAGGTGGGATTGGGAGTTCAGGAGCGATCGACGCCCAGAGATCGGCTAGCAAAACCGCTCCGCACAACTCCAGCCGAGGCAGCGAGACTGTTTTGACTGGAGCTACACGGGTCTTAGCCGTTAATAAATGGACGTCTACTTGATCGCCGCACCGAACCCGCACATATAGGGCTGCTCCATACGCTTTCTGTGACGCGTCACAGAAGCCATGAAGCTCCCACGAGAGCTTATCGCTGGTGTTTAGCCAACGGGGAATGCGGAGTCGACTGAGGCCTGGGTAATCCTGCAGGAATTCGTGCCATTGCTGGAGCAGGAGAGGCGGCAGAACATCATCCCAGCCCAGTTCGGTAAGCCAGATTTGTTGCATGAATATCTTCGCTCGGATGACAAATGGGGCTAGCCAACCAGCGGGGTCAAAGAGTTTAGCGATATGGGACAGAACCTGCCCCTTGGTGATCGACTCCTTCAAGGGGGGGTCCGCTACGGTGAAGAAGAAGAGGTCTTCGGCAGCTTGCCAGCGGATGCCCAAGGTTTTTTCAGTGCTCGCGTCTTCCAGCTCGAGAAAGTCCTCTCGCAGCAGGTGCTCTCTCGGAATGGCTTGAAGTACTTCCTTCTTATTGGAAGTCCACTTCCGAAGCGGGAAGCCCGCAGATTGGAGGGTCGCTTGAAGCTCTCGTATGGCGAGACGGGCGTCGGCTTCAGTGTGAGCGCCGGCAAGGACATCATCAACATACATGTAGTTCCGAAGGATTTCGCTCGCCTGAGGATACATCGCTTGCACGTCTTGTGCCAGTTGTAAAAGGACTCGGATCGCCAAGAATGGCGCGCAGTTAACCCCAAACGTAACAGTTTGTTACTCATAATCCTGAATATTGCCGCAGCGGTTTCGGTAGAGGATTCGCTGAAAGGGGGTATGCCTGGGGTCGACTCGGATTTGTCGATACATCTGCGTTATGTCGGCGTTGAAAACGAATTGAAAGAACCGCCATTTCAGTACCTGAAGCGTGAGGTCGGCCTGAAGAGTGGGGCCGGTGTGCAAGACATCGTTGAGGCTGACGCCTTGTGTGGAGGGACTCGACGCGTTAAATACCACGCGTACCTTAGTGGTGGTGCTATCGGGCTTAAACACCGCGTAATGGGGGAGATAGAAGTTTTTCCCATCTTGAGGAGGCGTCACCCGAATCATGTGACCTAATTCCTCGTACTCTTGAATAATGGCATCGTACTGCGTTTTTAGGACGGGATCCTTGAGAAGGCGTGCTTCATTCCGCAGGAATTGAGCCAGCGCGATCGGTCTTGAGTGGCCCAAGTCAACGCTATTCGGACCTTTGAACGGTAGGGACACAACATATCGACCGTCCTTTCCTCTTTGGGTGGTCTCCTGGAAGTTCCGCTCGCAGAATACGTCATCCTCCTTTTCCGGTTTTGCGGGAAGGTCTTCCACCTCCCAAAACTTGGTGAGGAGTACATCAAGTTTTGCTTCTGGCCTAACTCGCGTCTGTGCCGCGAAAACTGATCGAGACACTGGAGGGTCAGGCATGATAGCTCCACACAGAACCCATCCAAAGATGGTTTCTAGCCCGACGAACTCACCAATATCCTTTTTGATCCGTTCTCCGAGGATGTGGGGAAACAGGTCAACACCGATAATCATGTCAATAGGCGCGGGCTTGTTGTAGTACGGGTCAGCCAGGGGGCGATCGAGGCACTGCGTCGGAACCGTATTAAGGAATGGAGCTGTTGGAATGGCCCCTGACAATTTGGATACGACCAGGGCGGAGACCTCGATCTTGTTCAGTCTGTCACACGGGGGAGACAGCATTAGCAGACACACCTTGTCGGCGCAGCCTCCATCACTCTGGCCCATGCCAGTAACCGCAGCGTCTACTGGGTAGAAGGGGGGCTGGACCATGCTGAAGACACGCTCGGAGAGAAAAGTTGAATCGGCCCCAGAGTCGATCAACGCCCGAATATGGTGATCCACACCACGATGGTGCAGAGTGACAATCGCAGTGCCTAAAAGGCCTCTGCCTGGGGTAGATGCAAAATAACTTTGAGCATTTGTGAGCTGGTTGCTCGTGGACGGACCCTCTGTGGCGCTGGATGGTGGGACTTGCGCAGCGGACGGCGACGACACGGACACATCACTAGGATGCAACAGCGTATGATGACGTTCCTTGCAGGTATGGCAATTATGCGCACTGGAGCAGCCCTTCACTTGATGACCGCGGGCAAATCAGTTCAGACAAAGTCCCTGCTGTCTAATGGTTTCCAGCCGCCTGTGAACAGGCATATCAAGAAAACTAGGGCAGAGCCGTATAGGGTGATTCTCCCGATGGCACAGCTTACAAGAAGCCGGTTTGAGCTGGGCTTTCGCGGGGAACGCTTGGACCTTCATCGTTGCAGAGGATTTGCGGGGGCCAAAGGGGATGGCTTGCACACTTGGGCCCGACTTATGTTCTTCGGTGGCATCCAGGACACGATACCGATCGGTAAGAAATTGGTTCAAATCGGACCAATTTGAGACGACAGTCTTATTTGGCACTGATTGCTCCCACAGGAGGATTGTGGCCTTCGGCAATTTGCTAGTGCAGATGGCGATAAGTAAGACATCCCAATTCTCCGTACTAACACCCGAACGCTCAAGCGCGGTAAGACACCCTTGAAACGCAGTCTGCAGCTCTCGCAAGGATTTGCCCGACTCTTGTGCCACCGCGGGAATCTGAAGGAGTTGTCTGGCTTGAGTCATGACAAGCAGACGGCTATTTTCGTACCGTGCGGTGAGGTTCTCCCACGCGGCCTGGAAACCCTCATTCGTCAGGGGGGACTTAGCTACGATGGTTCTCGCTTCCCCTCGCGTCTTGGTGTTCAGGTGATAGAGTTTCTCCACTTGTGACAAGTACGGGTTGGCGATATAAATGAACAAATCGCGGAATGTGGGCCATGCTAGGCTGTCGCCATCAAATGTCTCCACCTCACACGGAGGAACTCTATGCCCCGCCGGCCTCGACGGAGCGGTTGGCTGACGCATAAGACTCGTCATCTGTGCCGAGAGCTGTTCGATGCGTTCTCCGAACAACGTCCCGCATCGCACATACGCCGCATAAGCGTATTCGTGCTTCGCCTTGATGCGGCTTATGTTTGCCAAGCTTTCCTCGTCGGTTTGGACTGTCAAGGCCTTGTGACAACGGGAGTGTTCCATCTCGACAGTTGACCAAAGCGATTTGAGCTGCTCTAAGTGCATTTTAATGTATTTATTTATAAATATGGGCGGATATATAAATATGGGCCCGATAGTGCTGGAAAAAAAATATATATGTATTTATTTATAAATATGGGCGGATACATAGATGCGCGCAAAAAGTTGGCCGGAAAAATTATATAAATGATTTATAAATATGGACGGATATATAAATGTGGGCACGATAGTGCTGGAAAAATTATATATGTATTTATTTATAAATATGGCGGATACATATATGAGCGCAAAAAATTGGCCGGAAAAATTATATAAAAGATTTATACATATGGACGGATATATAAATGTGGGCACGATAGTGCTGGAAAAAATATATATGTATTTATTTATAAATATGGGCGGATATATAATTAGGCGAAAAAAGGGAATCGGAAATAATGTGATTTGAATTTGGCGCGCTTGAGCCGCCTATCGATATCACGACTCGACTCACGTGTCACCACTACTCCGAAAACAGCTGTCGGCCGTTGTTTATATTTTGATGTTGTTGTTTAATTATGTTAATAATTTTTTGTGGTTGTGCAAAAAAAGAGAAAACCAAGAACAAACGAACGCTTTTACACACCGCGAGTGTTGTGCGCGAAGGCAAACAAACCAAACGATCAATGCATGTGGACAAATGCTTGATCTATGTATGTACGTACATGCATAAGTACACAGGTGATTATATAGATATGTGTGCAAACGCGTTGTTCACAACAAAAATAACGTAAGTAATTATCATTTAATTGGAGGTGGGGTGGTGTTAAATCAATGCGCGACACCGAAATGGATTATGTGTTGTGGATATGTACATATGTGCAATGTATGACTATGTAAGTATGTATGTACATATGTAAGCAAGTGCACCGGTTTCCAAAGACGCGCGTGAGGAATTAATTTCGCACCTAATTCGAACGCACAAGAAATCGCGGTGCATACGTTAAGTGCTATTAAAAAAAAAACAATATTTTTTGGCCTTTTGTGTTGTTGTAAATGTGTGAAGGGATTATATGTACATGGATATGTACATTTGCGCGTACATCAACAGATGACGATGTGTGTATGTACGTAGATACGCGCGTGCGGAAATTAGTTTGGCATTAAAAATAATTATTTCAACACATAAGAAAACGCGGTGAACACTTGGATTATTATTTTTTTCTATTTTTTATAACACTTTAATATTTATTTTGTTTTTTAACCCTTTACGCGGACTTGGCAAACAGCTGTGGAAATTACATGTACATGTGAATGCATATGTAAAAGAGGTGGATTTGGACAAGTGCGGGGAAACAATATAAATAAAAAATGGAAATGTAATGTAAAACGAGAACGTTGGACAAACACGCTAAGGATTAGGAACTACCATGGACCCTTGGAACAGGTCAGGTATGTACATACAATATGTAAAAGTGTGTAGGTCGCTATGGAGAAGCGGGAAAACCTCACACTTTTATTAGTATGTAGGGGCAAATGAAACGAATAATGAAAATTTTGTACTTATCAGGAATTCCGCCGATGCAAGCTGGAGGAGCGGAAGGATATCCGGCTCGAAGGACCAATGTTTGTGGAGGGGCGGAAGGACCCGATACAGTCTCAAGTGGTTGGCGGGTGCCAATATCTTCAGGGTCTCGTACGTGAGTAGAATGATTAAAACGCGCGAAAACATTCGTTTTAATTCTATGTTTGATTTATTTAATTCACAAGGTATACCGACACACACACGAAATGGTTCGGTTTGAAAAAGTGACAAATCGCAAAATAAAAGATAAAGGAGATGAACGGGTGTTCGGGTGAAAATCTCGGTGGCGTGAACAGCCATGAAACTTTAAATGAAAACGAAGCAATTGCTTCGTCGCCTTATAAGCACAGATTTTACAATAAGTGTATTACAGAGTGTTTTAAAACTTCGAATTTATGCCCCACTTGCAAGCATCCTTGTAAGATGAAACAACTTGTAAGATCAAATATTGATTTGGAAACGGAACTCCAAGAAGCTAGTAAATCAGGCGAGCCCACAACTCAGCCTGTGGCCCCTCATAATACTCGTTCAGGACCTGGTCGACCTGCCAAGACCAAACCTATTCGTAATCAGGGAGCAATTCAAAGGAGAGGGATCGGCACGAGATCTTTGACCACCTCACGTCAACATAGGCCACCGCCTACTCAAGCTAGTAGTCCAAGACCAAGTAACCCTCCAGATTACACAACTTTGATACAAACTGCTATCCAAGCACAACAGGAAACCATTTAGCTTTGCTGATTGACGACAAGTTAGCTTCTATTCGACTTGAGCGCAACGAACCAAACCCCATTCCAGAACGTTCTGCAGCGTTCAGCCTCCCGGCACCAAGACAAGAGGAACACTATAACCACACGCAAACATCTAGAAATCTTAGTAGTCAGACTCAGAACTCAAATAGAGTGTCGCGAGCAAATTCGACATTGTCACTTGAAAAAGTAGCAAGCATTATGCAAAGTTGCCGAATAAAATTTGATGGTTCCAAAGAAGGAATGCATTCAGAGGATTTCCTACACAGAGTTCGTTCATTAGCAGAACAAAATTTAAATGAAGATTATCAAGTACTTTGTGATCATTTGTGTTGTGTCCACAGTCGAGAGGTACGCGTGTTCTTCTTGAGAGCTTATGCTAGACGTAATCGTGTGGCTTGAACCGATTGACTTCCTGATGAGCTCTTGTACTTTGTCGAACAGGTATACCAGAACGTCGTCGCGAAGATTGGTTTCGATTTGGAGTTTCATTCGACGTTGCTGCATTTTCACCATTTCTTGAAGGGTATTGGGAAGATCGTGATGCGTTTCTGGCTGGTCTTCTTGTAATTGTGGTGTTGAACAAGGAGCTGGTTGTGGTATTTCAGGAACGAACCAATACGTAGTCGGGTTGTGCTCGGACGTGTTGTCTGACATTCGTGGTTTGATTTGGTTGAAATGGCGCTTGATAAAGCCCTTTGATGTACGTACGACTTACAGCATTCGTCCAATTGGTCGATCGATAGTGCCTTCGATCCACTTTTCTCCCCTCGAGAAATTTCTAGAAAGTACCTTTTGATTTGTGCTGTATTTTGTCAGCTCTTGCTTAGTTTCGACAGGCTTTTCGAAAAGTTGACTTAATAAGGTACTCAGCAGGAGATTTACCTTGTGCATTGGGGGTAAATCTGTAAGAAGCAAGATATTTCGTCACTGCTGTTCGTACAAGCAAACCTTCCTGAATATTTTTCTTGACAGAAATTTTAAAAGATTGTACAAATCGCTCAGCCAATCCATTAGAGGCTGGGTGAGATGGTGCTGTTGTTATAAGCTCCATGGAGTATGCAAAACTCTTTGAAGTTGCGGTCCATTGTCGCTGACTATAGTCTTAGGATATCCTTCGATTGCAAAAATTGAAGACAAAGCTGAGATTGTTTTGGCGGTTGTTACCAATGTCATTTGAACAGTAAACGGGAACTGCGAGTATGCGTCTACACAAATTAACCACATGGCATCGAATATTGGGCCAGCTAAGTCGATGTGGATTCGCTCCCAAGCTGTGGTTGCTGTAGGCCAACTCTGGTATTCTCATGGTGGCGCTGGATTGTTGCTCTTGCAGATGTTGCATGACTGAGCTAGCTTTTTTATGTCTTCATCAATGGCAGGCCACCAAACATGTTTCCTTGCAATTTGCTTCATGCGAACAATGCTGCATTGTCCCTCATGTAATAGTTTAAGGACTTTTGGACGTAGACTGGTTGGAATCACCATACGATTTGCATCTGACTGTAAACATAGTAAGTGATCATTAAATGTTAAAGCAAACTTACGATTAAAGTATGGCAATAAATCTTCGTTGCCACTTTCTAACTTTTCTGGCCATCGTACAGAAACGTAGTGCAGGACTTCTTTGAGGATTTTATCGTTATTCATATGCTTGAGAATGGTTTCTGCATTAACCGGTGAATTGATTTCCCTTATTAAGTTGCAAGCTTCCTCCTTTTTATCGAATTCTATATCAGTTCCAATTGGTAGTCGGGAAAGAGCATCGGCATTGCCATGTGCAGATGTCGCCCGATACTGGATATCAAAATTATAAGCCATTAGAATGATACCCCAACGTTGTAGTCTATTTGAAGTCATCAATGGAAGATGTTTCCGTGGATTGAAGATCGATACAAGCGGATTGTGATCGGTTAACAGTATGAACTTCCTCTCATACAGATATTGGTGAAATCGTTTAACTCCGAAAATGATTGACAATCCCTCTTTTTCTATTTGACTGTATTTCTCTTGATGTTTGTCGAGTGTTTTCGAAGCAAAAACAATGGGTCTCAATTGACCATCATGTTGAATATGAGAAAGGGCTACTCCGAGACCAAAAGATGATGCGTCTGCTGCGAGCACGATCGGTAAATTTTCATCAAAAGGCGCCAGTTGCGTTGCGTTAATAATGTGAGACTTCAGAGCTGAATAGGCTTGTAGTTGTTTCGGACCAAAATAAAATTTTAAATTTTTTCTACTAAGTTGGTTTAAAGGTGCTGCCAACTGTGAAAAGTTTGGTATAAAGTTGCAATAGTAATTTACTTCCAATTGCTTCAAATTTGATGGCGGTTTTAATAGTCGTACAGCTTCTAATCTGGATGTGTCTGGCAAAATTCCAGCAGCACTAATCCGTCTTCCCAAGTATTCGATTTCGTCTTTGAAAAAGAAGCACTTTTCCTTTTTGCATTTGATTCCGTTTTCTTGAAGTATGTTTAAAACTTGCTCGATTCGTTTTAGATGTTCTTCGCTTGTTGGAGCTGAGATGATGATGTCATCTGGATAGTTGCCTATTCTATTCCCTTTAGAAGTTGCTCAAGATATCTCTGGAAGATTGCCGGTGCGCTGGCAATTTTATGCGGAAGGCGCTGATATTGAAATAGGCCCAATGGCGTGTTGACGACCATGAATTGCTTGGTTGCCTCATCTAGTTCCATCTGAAGATAGGCGTATTTTAGGTCTATTTTTCTGAATTGCTTACCATGACGAATTATGTGAAATAGGGACTCTTTTGTTGGTAATGGATACTGCTCAATATCGATTTGTGCGTTCACTGCTTGCTTAAAGTCACCACAAATCCGAATGGCTCCACCTGGCTTAGGTGCTAACACAATGGGGGATGCCCAGTTGCTAAATTTGATCGGTTTCCAGATATTGGCTTCCGTGAGACGATTTGCTTCGGCTTTGAAATGTTTCAATTGAGCAAATTGAATTTGACGGCTTTTGCAAAATTTGGGTGTTGCTGTAGATTTTAAAAATACGCTGGCTTTGGAATCTTTTATGATACCCATGGCAGGCTCGAACACTGACTTATATTTGCAGCAAAGCTCTTTAATTCGAATATTTTCTTGCTCATAAATCTTACATATTTGGACGTTGGGACAGTGTGCAATTCGCCTAGTATTAGTATTGGAATGTGTGTATATGCGAAAAATTGTCTGGAACATTCTTGCAATTTTGGTTTATTCAGTAATAAATATGTTTCAAAATTTATCACTGAAGCTGTTGACCCTGAGTCCATTTGAAAGTAATAACTTGATTCAATATTTTGACATCAATTAGCTTTTTACGATTTTCGTTTTTGACTTGACCCGTTATAGTGTTTACTTCTTCCATTAAATTTGCTTCTTCTCTTTTTTGTGTCTGCGAATTACTTTTGTCTTGCTTTGACATACACACGACAGATATATGGCCTTTTCTACCACATTTGTAACATATGGCGTCACGATACTTGCATCTCTCTCTTGTGTAAGACGTCCCACGCCCAGAACATGACTTCCACGAGTTTTTGCACTGTTTCTCTTTGTTCGGTTTATTCTGATACTTTTTGAATGTATGGATCGCGTTGAGTGGAACTTGACTCTCTCTCTTGTCTTTAAGGGTTGCAACGGTTTTTGTCGTTGTCTCATAGGTCTCCGCAACCATGAGCACATCTTCAAGAGTCGGCTGGTGCTTTTGAAGAGCAACTGCCCGTTCTGCATCATACGTGGTATATACGATGATCTGATCCCGGATCATTTCATCTAAGTAGCTGGACAAACAACCTTGTGCAGAACACACAAATTGACATTCACGAGCGATCCGGCGCAAATCTGCTACCCACTCTTTGTGTGTTTGACCATGTGCCATCTCTTTCTTAAAAAATTCCTAGCGCGCTGCTACAATATAACGCTTAGTTGTGAAATGTACAGTAAGTTTGTCTGTGAGCTCTTTATATGTATGAGTGTTTACGTTCCCTCCAGTACCAAATGTCCCCGGTCGACAATGTCGCCGCATCGTCGACTATACCAACGTCCGCAGAATTAAATTCTGCCGGCGTCGACAAGCAAAGACCAGCCGACGGTGCCCGAACTATCCAATGTCGTCGTCGAAACACTTCGGCTACCGAAAAGAATTGAGCAAACACAATTTCTTAAAAATAATTGACACAAAAAAAAAGGCAAGAATAGGAAAAGTGCAGCATCAAATAATATTTATTTTTATTTTCCATACCCTTGTTACTTATGGATGAGGGAAAAATTTGAACATTATTACCATATACATGTAGGATTGCGTGAGAACCCCTAATGGTATCAGAATGTCGATAACGATATTAGTTTGATAGATATCGATAGATGGTGAATCAGGGAGAGATGCTTGAGTTGCTGGACGAAGAGGTTGTGTTGGTCTCGTTAAATTAAAAGTTTTCAATAAGATGGTTTCTTTTTCTTTTGTTAATAATTAAATAAAAATGATAAGCTAAGATACATGCATAAAAGCAAAGTGGTGTGAAGAGTATATTTTATTCTGGTCCAGTGGACTCAGCCTTTCTACATTTTGGGGGCTCAACCGGGATAGTAACAAAGAGCGAGTGAGAGAGAAAACTTTATGAAGAAATCGCGCGTAATTGCAAGAGTGACGCCAACATAAGGAAACATGAGAGCAAGCGAGACAAAATAAAATGCGTGCTTTAATTTTACCACCGAAAGACAAGAAAAGAGACGAACACATGAGAAATAACAACAAAGACGAAAAGATGAGTAACGCTTAAAAGACGACAATTTTGTTCAGAGAGGAACAAAATGAGGAAAAGCAAGAACAAAGACGAAAATATTTGAAAGACGAACAACTTCCCAAAGACGAAAATTTGTTCAGAGACGAACACGAAGAGCATCAAAAGACGAAAGACGACAAAAATTTGTTCAGAGAGGGACAAAACGAGGAGAAAAATTGAACTTGCTTGGATTCGGCGCTATCCAATCATTCATGCAAGCCAAGAAGTAACCTGGAGCAGAGATCGGACTAGGAGTCACACGGAGAGTGGCTGCTAATACGAGGAGTACCAGATCAAGACGAGACGACCCGATTCACCACTACATGCACAGTCAGAAGGCATCATCCATCCAACATTGTGTGTGTGTGAGTGAGAAGAAGCTAAGACGTAAAGAAGACGACACGTAAGAAGACAACTGCGTAAAGAAGATCACGAGAAACGGACAACATAGACGTAAAATAACCAGGGCTACATCGCAAGTACATTTATTTTTAATACTAACAATAGTTAAAAGTTTTGAAATAAGAGAACAGACGAATTACAATTATTGAAATAAGAAAAGATGATTTAAAAGTTGTGAAATAAGAGAACAATGAACAATTTTTGAAAATAAGAAAAGAAGATTTAAAATTTTGAAAAAAAGAAAAGTTGATCTGAAAGTTTTGAATAAGAGAAAAGATGAATTACAATTTTTAAAAATAAGAAAAGAGGATTTAAAATTTTGAAAATAAGAAAACAAGATTTACAATTTTGAAAAATAAGAAAGAATATTTAAAATTTTCGAATTAGAGAAAGAGAAATAAGAAAAGACGAACTACGAGTTTTGGAAATGAAGTAAGAAAGAAAATTCAACAAAGAGGAATTAGAATATTTGTAATCATATAAACTAACATCTAATTTAAACACTAATTTAAATTATTTTGTAATCAATATTTTTAAACATGTTGTATAACGAGATCACCGAACTGACCGTCGCAGGGTTAAAAGAAAAGTTAAAAGAGCTGAATTTAAGTGTAAAAGGCAAGAGAGAGATTAATTTCATATTTTGATTTAGACACGAACGAGGAATCCTTATATTCAGAAGCTAATACCAGTATTCAAGGCGAAGTTGAAGAAGTTGAGAGAGAAGTGACAATGGCGTTCACATTAAAAGATATTCGTGATTCGTTGACAGAGTTTGATGGGAGCAACAAAAAGGATGTATTAGAATGGCTTTCAGACTTTGAGGGTACTGCTGTAACAGTACAATGGAATGATCTTCAGAAATTTATCTATGGTAGACAGCTGTTGACAGGAGCGGCTAAGTTGTTCGTAAATAGTCAAGAGGGTCTAACAAGTTGGGGTAGACTTAAGAGCGCGCTACAGGATGAGTTTACTGTTAAATTGTCGGCAAAAGAAGTTCACAAGCAATTAGAGAGTAGAAAGAAGAAATACAACGAGAGTCTGGTTGAGTACTTTTATCTAATGAAGAGTATAGCCAAAAGAGGCAGCTTAGATGAGGAAAGCATTGTCGAATACATCATTGAGGGTATCCCTGACTCTAAAATGAATAAAAGCGTTCTTTACCAAGCGAGAGATTTGAAGGAATTACGAGAGAAACTAACGATGTACGAGAAATATGCTTCCAACCAAGAGTCTAAAACAAAACCACGATTTGAGAAGCTGCAATCGAGGAATACTTTGGAGGATTTCAAATGCTTTAAATGTGGAGAAAAGAATCACGTCGCTAAGAATTGTAAAGACAATTTCAAATGTTTTAAATGTAATCAGATGGGCCAAAAAGCTAATCAGTGTGAGGCAAGGAACACAAAAGAAACTAAGAAGGATAATACAAATTATCAACAAATGACACTTAAGTTTAATCGTTCTTTTAAGGACTTTCCAATAGGCAATGGAGTATTATCTGCTCTGTTTGATTCGGGCAGTGATCTTTCCACCATTAGCGAGAGCACTTATAAGGAAATAAACCCGGTTAACTTAAACCGTGAATGCAAGGAGGTAATTGGCGTAGGAGGGAAAAAGATTCGTACACTGGGGTTTTTCAATATAAAAACAGAGTTAGATGGCAACGCTGTAGAAATAGACTTTCATGTTGTTCGGGATAAAGACACATTGTATAAAGGAGTGATCGGCAATGATGTTCTGGAGAACTTGAATGTTACTATTGGAAGAAAACGAATCGTGTTCCACAAAGAAGACGAAATACCAAAGCCAATAAGCCGAGAAGTGGAAACTAAGACAAACATTTTTGAATTGCAGACAACGTTTGAGAGAATTATGACAATGACCTTGGATGAAGACGCTCCACTGGAAATTGATCTCATCCATTTAGACGAAGGTATAAAATCAGATATATTAGAAATGTTGAAGTCATATAAACCGGTAAAGCTACTATTTCCCCAGTGGAAATGAAGATTGTGGTAACAGATGATATTCCAATTTCTCAAAGGCCAAGACGTTTACCATATCAGGATCAAGTGATAGTGAATCAGCAGATAAAGGAATGGATGGAGGCTGGAATCGTTCGTCAAAGCTTTTCCGAGTATTCATCTCCTGTGGTGCTAGTTTCAAAAAAAGATGGCAAGAAAAGATTATGCTGTGATTACAGGAAGCTGAATCAGAAAATAATAAAAGACAATTTTCCGACAGCATTAATTGACGACGTTTTGCATAAACTGCAGAGAGCAAAGGTGTTTACAACCCTCGATTTATGCAATGGATTCTTCCACGTTCCCGTAGACGAAAGCTCACGGAAGTTTACATCGTTTGTTACTCAAAACGGCCAGTTCGAGTTTAATTTGGTGCCATTTAGGATAACCAATTCGCCAGCTGTATTCATGAGATACATATTTGCAGTCTTAAGGCCACTTATCGATGAAGGGATTGTTATTTTGTATATGGATGACATAATCATACCATCAGGTGATGAGGAAGATGGACTAAATAAGCTGAAAAGAGTATTAAATCTAGCTGAGACTTCAGGACTGAAAATTAAATGGGAAAAATGCCAATTTTTACAAAGGCGAGTCAATTTTCTAGGATACATAATTGAAAATTCGACTATTAAACCGTCCAGAGAAAAGACTATGGCTGTGGAAAATTACCCAATCCCAAGAGACAAAAAGGGCTTACAAAGGTTCTTAGGTCTTACTTCGTATTTTCGCCGATTCGTGAAAGACTTTGCAACAAACGCTAGGCCGTTGACGAATATGATGAAAAAAGATGTACCATTCATGATGAATGAAGAAGCACTTGCATCCGTTAGACAGTTAAAAGTATGTTTGTCAAATCCGCCAGTATTACGTTTGTTTGATCCGATGGGTATTACCGAAGTTCACTGTGACGCTAGTATGTATGGTTATGGTGCTATGTTACTACAATTTAATTCTGAAGACCAGAATTTTTGTCCTGTGGAGTACATGAGTCGTAAGACTACACCAGCAGAGGAGAAGTATCACTCATATGAGTTGGAAGTACTCGCCATAATTCAGGCTTCAAAGTGGAGGGTTTACGTACTTGGGAAGAAGATAAAAATCGTTACAGATTGTAATGCATTCGCAATGACAATTAAAAAAAAGAAGTGCCTTTAAGAGTGGCTCGATGGGCGATATTTCTACAAGATTTCGACTTCGAGATCGAACATCGACCTGGAACTAAAATGAAACACGTGGATGCGTTAAGCAGAATTCATTGCTTATTGCTCGAAAATTCTCTGAGACACAAGATACAACAGGCTCAGCTTATGGATGAAATGGATTAATGCGGTTAGAAAGGTATTGGAAAACGGGACATATGACGACTTTTATTTGCAGTACGATATTTTACACAAAGACCCGATTAAAGAACTTATAGTTATACCGTCGGCAATGGAAAGAGAAATCATAACTATGGCGCACCGCCAGGGGCATTTTGGAATTAAGAAGACCATAGATGTCCTAGGAAAAGATTATTATATATCAAACGTTGCCAGCAAAGTTGAGGTGGTTATCAAATCGTGTGTGGAGTGCATTGTGAGCGAGCAGAAGCATGGAAGGAAGGAAGGATTTTTAAATGTCATCGACAAAGGTGATGAGCCATTGACAACGTTTCACCTAGATCACATAGGCCCCATGGAATCGACAAAAAAGCAGTATAACCATGTTTTGGTCATAGTAGATGCTTTCTCCAAGTTCGTCTGGCTATATCCCACTAAGAGCACAGGATCTGAAGAAGTTGTTGATCGTCTGCAGAGACAATCGGAAGTATTCGGGAACCCGAAACGTTTTATAACTGACAGAGGAACTGCTTTCACTTCCAACATGTTTAAAGAATACTGTACCTCCCAAAAGATTCAGCATTTACTTATTGCTACAGGAGTACCCCGTGGAAATGGGCAAGTCGAGCGTCTTAATAGGACAGTTTCAACGCTATTGACCAAGTTATGTGCAGAGGAACACAAGTCCTGGTATAAAAACGTTGGCAGGGTACAACAGTTCATCAACTCTTCGCCACCACGGAGTACTAAGATCTCGCCTTTTAAAATTTTGACTGGTATTGAAATGAGAACGACATATGATCAAGAGTTAAAGTCCCAGTTAGAGGAAGAATTACTTCTAGAGTTGCAACAGGAGAAAGATGAAATTCGTAGATTAGCAAAAGATAATATAGCAAAAATACAGGAAGAAAATCGTAAGTCATATAACAAGTTCAGAAAGCCCGAAACAGAATACGAAGTGGGCGATATGGTTGCTATAAAGCGTACCCAGTTTGGAGCAGGGCTGAAGCTTAAGAAGAATTATCTAGGGCCGTATAAAATTATTAGGAAGTTGAGACATGGTAGATACTCAGTGGGAAAGATTGGGGATGGTGAGGGCCCAAATAGGACCAATACCGTAGCGGAGTACCTGAAGATGTGGAATCCATCATTCGGGACGAATGAGGCTGTAGAATGGCCGAATGTAGGATTGCGTGAGAACCCCTAATAGTATCAGAATGTCGATAACGATATTAGTTTGATAGATATCGATAGATGGTGAATCAGGGAGAGATGCTTGAGTTGCTGGACGAAGAGGTTGTGTTGGTCTCGTTAAATTAAAAGTTTTCAATAAGATGGTTTCTTTTTCTTTTGTTAATAATTAAATAAAAATGATAAGCTAAGATACATGCATAAAAGCAAAGTGGTGTGAAGAGTATATTTTATTCTGGTCCAGTGGACTCAGCCTTTCTACATACATATTATTTTTATATATACATAATTTGTCAATAAGTTGTTACTTATAAATTGATCATTAAATAAGCATGTTCTTTTGATGTGAAACATATGTAAATTTCACATAATTTTACATGCATCGTCGGTTATGGCCAAGCATACTCTGTGTTTTCGGCACGCGTCGCTTTGTTATTTTTGTTTCTCTTTCCATTTGATTTAGAATTGCGTACAAGATAGTTGTCACAAAAGTGAGGAGTTAGAAACTTGTGAAAAATTACAGTGAAAATATTCAAATTATTCAAAATATATAAAGGTAAGTTTGCATGCATTTCAAAATAAATCAAATAAAGTTTCATTAAAATAAATTTTGAAAATAGAAGTGAAAATTCTAAAAAAAATTAATAATAAATGAATATAATATAATATATTACATTTTTTAAATATTGCTGTAATATAAAAATTTTATAAATGAATAAATTAATTAAAAGAAAATTTTGTATTTTGTATTTTATTTTTGTATGGACAACACGGACATGTCCCCGCAAACTCGACGGAGAGTCTCCGCAGACGCGTACTGCGGGGTTGTTACTCCCGAAGAGATTTTTAAGAAGCTCGAACACCAAGAAAGAAAAAATGCTTTTTGTTTTTCGTCAGCACTGACCGAATATGCATTAAAATGTTGCGATAACTGTTCTAGATAAAACTCCCAATTTTGATTGTCTTTGTCAAATTTGTGAAATGGAGGACACATAGACAATTCACCCGCGGGGCTTGAATTACTAGCACTAGATGAAGAATTATTTCCAAGAATTTCTCTCATCCATTGTCGTTGTTGTTCTAGAATGTTCGTTGTGAATTGCTGTTGCTGGGAAAGCAATTCTTGAAATTCCGCGCGTTCTATTGGCATCTTGATGAGAATCAATGACTGACCAACTAGATTTTACACAATTATTGTATGTAGCTAAACGTTTTAATTTGTTTTTTGCCTCGTCGCCATTAATGTTGTGTCCACAGTCGAGAAGTAAGCGTGTTCTTCTTGAGAGCTTATGCTAGACTGACCTTTTATTGATGTGTAATGACAATGTTACCATATCTAAGTAATACTAGGTTTAACAATGTTGGAAAATGCTTATTTTAGACTTCAAATGATACATAACCATTTGTATTTACTTTTCGCAGGTAAAGCGAATGATTGGTTTTGGAAATTTCATCGAGCACACCCAAGTTTCGATTGGAATAAATTTTGTGTAGAATTTAGAAAGAAGTTTGATGAAGCAGATAACACCTTGGAACTGATTAATAGCAGACACCAGGGCGAGAATGAAACCTTTGAGTATTACCAGTTTAGTGTCGAAAGGCTAGTAGGAAGATTAAATACACAACTTTCAGAGGATTCTTTAGTCAAGTTATTAATTAGATTTTCAAAGTCGGCAATTCGTTATGAACTTATGCATCTAGGAATTTTTACCTTATCTCATCTGAGACAGGAAGTACGCACCCACGAGCAATTTGCTAAACAAATGAAGAGCATACCGATCAAGAATACTATTGGATATCGATCAAAGATAGCTGAATTAGACTCTAATTTCGAGAATTATATGCAGGAGGAGGTGGAAGCTTTTCAACATAAACTTACATGTTGGAACTGAAGAAAGCCTGGACACCGTTTTGATATCTGTGTAGAACCGCGTACTGTATTTTGCTATGGTTGCGGAGCCGTAAATGTTTTAAAACCGCGTTGTCGTAATTGCAACCCACAGAAAAACCGACCGACGGATGCGGCGATCAACACTTCGTTGTCGCATCCAGACCAATAATGAAGGATAAATATTCCCAAACAGAGGAATGTGAACCTCTTGTTTGTAGGAAAGAAACAGATTCACAGGGAAATGTAGGACCAACTTCGACAACAGTCGATAAAAGCCCATTTCGTCCTCTTCACCTACGTTTGGCTCAGTATGAGACCGTTCGTTATCGCATCTTTGGTGAAGTAGACAGCATACGACCAATAATTAAGTCTAAGCGCTCTACGCATAGACTACGCTTCTTTTGGAAGAAGGTTAGAAATAACCGCAAGAAATTGATTTCCAGTATATTTTCCCGATCAGATAATCGATTGTACACAGAAATAAAGATAGAAGGCCAAACCTTCACTGCTCTTTTGGACTGTGGCGCTAATATTAGTTGCTTACGAAGTAAGGTAGCTAAAGAGTTTTTAAAGCATCCTAAAACACGCAATTGTTTAGGCAAAATAATTACGGCCAACAATTCTGAATGTTTTGTTAAAGGTAAATTGACAAGTGACATTACGTATCGACAATTTACCAAACCCCTTGATTTCTTTACTATTCCTGATTTAAAACAAGACATATATCTTGGAATAGATTTTTGGCGTAAATTTGGTTTAATAGACAAATTGAAGGAAGACCCATTATTGGATATTATTGAAAAAAAAGGAAATGATCATGGAGATTCCGTGAAAATGCACCGTTTGTCTGACAAGGGGAACTTCAGGTATGCGAATCACCGATTTGGATGAATTTTGGATATGTTGTAGAATTCCCCGTCATTTGAAGCTGTGTGAAATATTTCGGCGCACTATTCTATATTTTCCTAATAAATCGGCTTTAAAGTTATAGCTTTGGTGACTTATAAGTAAAACGCCGAGTGGTCTACAAGCAGCTCGACGGTGTAAGGGGTAGAGGTCCTGCCTAAAATCGACGGAACTCTGGTTCAACCCCCGCCCGAAAATAGTTAGTTTTGGGTTTTCATTTTTTTTTTTTTTTGCTTTTTCAATAATTATTTTTGTCTAATAGCGAAATAGGTCTTTTGATGATTTGTAATTGGAAACTTTTTTATGTATGTTGAAATTATTGTAGATGCAAATTATTATTATTAACTATTATTAACTTGTACGCTTAAGGTAATACCAGCTATACGCACGCCATTATGTACTGTATTTTTTAGGTAAGTTTAAAATATGATAAAGAGAATGCAAAACTCCTTAACGCTTATAGAAGAAAATCGAGAAATTTCATCAAAAGAAGACTGCACTAAAGTAATATCCCCGTCAAAGACGGGGCAATTCCACTTGTCATCTCTGATATTGAAGGGAATGCTCAAGTATGCATGGTTCGCTTCAGATTAGAAAGTGGTTTTCCAAAATTTTTATTTCGTTTGTTTCTTTAAAATTGGTTTAATGTTGGTATGTTTTTGCACAAAAGCATTATTTAAACATGTTCATAGTCTTGAGAAAATATACATACGGGTATCATGTTTTTATGATTTATATCACAACAAAAAATGTGAAGGCAGTAGTTAATTAGTCTATTTTGCGTCTATATTATATATATGTTTTTGTAAAGGCATAAAAAATGAATCCAATCAAAAATCATCAAAAGACCTATTTCGCTATTAGACAAAAATAATTATTGAAAAAGCAAAAAAAAAAAAATGAAAACCCAAAACTAACTATTTTCGGGCGGGGGTTGAACCAGAGTTCCGTCGATTTTAGGCAGGACCTCTACCCCTTACACCGTCGAGCTGCTTGTAGACCACTCGGCGTTTTACTTATAAGTCACCAAAGCTATAACTTTAAAGCCGATTTATTAGGAAAATATAGAATAGTGCGCCGAAATATTTCACACAGCTTCAAATGACGGGGAATTCTACAACATATCCAAAATTCATCCAAATCGGTGATTCGCATACCTGAAGTTCCCCTTGTGAGTCTCAGCAGCAAAAACTTAATTTTGCAATTGCTAAATTACCCTGCTACGATAAAGAAGGATTAGGTCGCACACATCTCATTGATCATAAGATTGAAGTTGATAGTACTAGGCCCATTAAACAAAGGCATTGGCCAATTTCACCGGCCATTGAGAAGCGAATGTTCACAGAAATAGATAGAATGTTAGATTTAGATATCATTGAAGTATGTAACAGTCCATGGAGCTCCAATTGTGTATTGGTGAGACGTGGCGATAAAGTTCGATTATGTTTAGATTCTAGAGCAGTGAATCAGTGCACTCGTAAAGACGCGTATCCTCTTCTCCATATTAATGGAATACTTAGCAGGCTGCCACCTGCTCGATTTATTACTGGACTGGACATGAAGCACGCCTTCTGGCAAATTCCGTTAGAGGAAAGCTCACGTCAATACACCGCTTTCACAAACCCTACCCGCCCACTTTACCAATATAAAGTTATGCCTTTTGGTTTGTGCAACGCCCCGCAGACTTTATGTAGACTTATGGATCGTGTCATACCGTCATATTTGCTCACAAGGGTATTCGTTTACCTTGATGACCTGTTAATTCTTTCCGAAGATTTTGAATTGCATACAAGAGGTAGCATTGAGACTACAATGAGGTAGCATTGAGACTGCGTAAAGCGAATCTTACGATTAATGTAGCTAAATCTAAGTTCTGCATGCAGGAGATTAAATACCTCGGCTTTATTATTGGATACGGACAAGTGAAAACCGATCCTCGAAAAATGTGTGCAATAAACCACTTTCCGATTCCAACAACAGTGAAACAATTAAGGAGATTTTTGGGACTGACTGGCTGGTATCGACGTTTTATTGAAAATTATGCCACCATTAGCTTTCCATTAACAGAACTCTTAAAAAAGAACCGATCTCTCCGGAACGAAGAGGCAGACTACGCTTGCTCAGAACTGAAAAGAAGATTAAGTTCAGCACCTATTTTGACCACTCCCGATTTTAAAAAATCGTTTATTTTATTATGTGATGCACGATTAGTAGGTATAGGATGTATGTTAGCTCAAACTAATTCCGAAGGCATAGAACTACCGATAGCTTATATGTCAGAAAAACTGAATAAAGCGCAAAGAAACTATACGATATCAGAGCACGAATGTTTAGCAGTAATTAAAGGAATTACGAAATTTAGAGCATACATTGAGGGACAAAATTTTGTAGTAGTTACCGATCACGCTTCTCTAAAATGGCTTATGAAACAGATGGACCTTTCCGGTAGATTAGCGAGATGGGCAATTAACTTACAAGCTTTCTTGTTTGAAATCGTTCATCGTCCTGGTTCTCAAAACAGTGTAGCGGACTCATTATTGCGACGAGATGAAGTTTCAGAACTTTCGGAAATAAAACCTATGATAGATTTGTCGTCTAAATATTTTGAATCAGATGAATATCGTGAACTGGCAAAACGCATTACAGACAACCAGTCCAGATTGCCTGATTTGCGCGTAGACAGCAAATATGTTTATAAGCGAACAGAACACGCAAGCGGAAATGAAGTGCAGGAAAACGATTCTTGGAAATTATGGATCCCATCCAGTCTTACCGAAGACATAATAAAGACAGCCCATAATCCACCGAACTCAGCACATCGTGGCATTGGCAAAACTAGTGATAAGATTAGGAGATACTTCTTTTGGCCCAACATGGCATCCCAAATCAAGAAATATATTGACAAGTGTTCGACTTGTTGGTCTACAAAAAGCGGCAACAAGATTCTTCGACCTCCCATGGGAAAGCCCATGACATCCGAAAGACTTATTAGGTCCATATCCTAGATCAAAGCAAGGGCACATTGGATGATTGATCATCGTCGATCACAACACCAAATTTCATTTTCTGCATCCGCTTAAGAAGTTTACATCGAATCGTATTTGCGAATATTTAGAAAATTGTATATTTTATACATTTGGCGTACCGGAATGTATACTGACGGACAATGGTTCACAATTCAAATCAGGATTCTTTAAGTCATTTCTTACTCGATTTGGAGTCTCGCATCAATGCACCGCTATTTATTCCCCTCAGGCGAACGCAAGTGAACGTCTTAACGGCTCAGTTCTAGCAGCAATTCGCGCATACATAGTGACCGACCATACCATGGGATAATCATCTTACAGAAATTAGTGCAGCCTTTCGTTCTTCTATCCACCGCAGTACTGGATTTCCAGAGAGTCCACAGAGTTCAGCCCCAAAAAGATTTAGTAGCAAATTAGCACCAGTCTTCATCCCAGCTAAGGTGTTGAGGAAGGTCAGTTCGTCGTATTATGAATTAGCTAACGAGCAGAATAAATCTCTCGGTGTATATCATTTGAAAGACATAAGCACCTAAATTAGCTAAAGAGGTCCTTTTTCAGTTTATGACTCCGTCAGTCGGCTTCCGTAGCATTAACTGTGGTGTAGTAGCCCTCTTTAATAATATTAATTTTAATTGCATTTCGGAAAGAATATTTTCTTTTGTTTGTTTGCAAGAATAAAGGAATAACCCCCCTTGCATTCTACGCACATGTCTTCACTTGGTACGGTTCTTACTCTCATTTCGCACAGCGAACGCAAAGCGTAAGCAAAGAAGAGAGCATGGAAAAGATCCATTAGAATTCGTTCGCATGCATTGCGTTTGCTTAGAAACAGAATTTATGGTATAGGCTTTTTCATTTAATTTCATACTTTGATTGCGTTTGATTGAATATATATATAATTAAATATCCAATTTTCCCAATAAGGAAAAAAAAGATATGTTTTGTGAGTTAAAAGCAACGTACTTTATTATTTCAATGAAAACTTAGAACTGGTTACAAAAATTTCTTATGGTTATATTTATAAGCTAAATTTGGGAGCCCTTTGGTGGCGTGATTGATATTTCGATGATTTGATTGGTCCGATTTTAATTGATGAGTTAGCGTTTTCACGCTTTTGGCTGTTAGGGGGACAATTATTATTTCAAGTGTTTAATTGTTTATGTTAATTTTATGGATTAGCGTTCATACGCTTTGGTTTTGAGGGGGACAATTGTTTATAAAAACGGATGTTTACTTAAACGTTATGAATTTTAGGGGCGAAATATTTATATGTTATTGGGTATTGGAGTTGGATATATGACTCCCCCATCCTAAAGAAAATAGCCTGTCCTCAGGCGGATACATTGGGATATAGCGAGGGGTTTTTCTCAGCTGTAAATATTGGAGTATCAATTTTGTTTATAATTTGGGACTCAATTTTTTCAACAATTGGTGTTTCGATTATGTCTGTGGGACCACGATTGTTATTTGATCGAAAATGCTAAATTATTTATTTTTGTGGCATTGCCTTAAACTTATAGATTAAGTATGGAATCAAACTTATTATAGTAAGTATAAAAGTGGTTAATGTAATAGTTTGAAATGCAGTATAATATTTCGTATGTTCGTTAATTATCTCTTTTGTTTGGATAAAGAAAATATGTTCTAGCCTGGTGATATTACATAAATGCTTTGGCTATAGTCAAGCAATGAATTTATTATTGATATTTCGTTTAGTTGTAAGGCACAATCGTAAATTTTTATTATGTTATTGCCTTCTATTATTAATTCGTTGTTTACGCAATTTTGATTAAGTTTAGTTTTTGGTAGATTCCATGTTACAATTATGTTTGGTTCAATGTAATTAGTTTGAAAATTCTTATATGTCTTAGTGTATTTACAAGTGGTTGGGATTTGATTTAAAATGCCTATTATACATTCGTTAGTTTCTATTTGTTCTGTGTTTTATTGAACAAAGTGTTGTTATTAAAATAGTATTTATCGTATGTATTTTCTGTCAAAATATTTTTATTCTCATCTGGATAAGGAAGTATCTCAAAGATAGGGGTTTTTATTATTTCTTGAGGAATGTTTGAAATGATAAATATCTCGTTTGAACTTGGTTTAAGCCAGGTGGAAGTTTTTGTATTCAATAGTTTTTCCGAATTAACATGACTTAAGTGATTATGTTTTAGAAGTTTTGGGTTGAAAATTCCTAGTCTAGTGAGCTGCATGCCCATTTCTATGTCTTCAATGTATTCTGTGAAATGCTCAAAATTAAAGTTTAGAACTTCTGATCTTACTGATTTTTCTTTTTCTTCCCTGATGTTGTTTATTACTTCTAAACCTTTATTAACAGTGTCTATTACGTAATTTAGTTCGTTTGCTTGTACGCTATTGCTTTCAAGATTATTTATTTTTTCTTCTAATTCATCTTTATCTTCCTGATCAAGAGTACCAAATAGATATTTGTATATTGAACCAATCTCGTTTATTACGTTTTACAATGTGTATTCCATTAATTTCCCTACTTAGTTTTTCTGTTAAGTATTGAATATGGATTAGGTTTTTAAATTCTTGTGCTTGTTGCATTAAATTATTATATGTAATGTCTATTAGAGTTAAATTCACTTTTAAATAATGATATTCAAAGTTTATCGATAAGTCCATGGTTCCTGTTTTAAATATTAAGTAACCGTTTGGTGCTTTTACTGGGTTTCTGTCAATGGATTGCCTGCAAGTTGATTTTAATGTTAAGAATAGCAATTTTTTTTTTTTTTTTTTTTACAATTCAACTGCCGCCGTGTGCAGACGTGTTTTTTAATGCACTGCGCAAAAATTGAGTGTAAAAAAAAAAAAAAGTCTGCGTTTGCAAAAAGTTGTGTAGGGCTCTCAGTCGCCTCAGAGACGCCTATTTACAATCATATTGCTATTAGATTGCTCTATAGCAATAAATACTAAGTTGCAACAACAAAGTGCGTAATTTTTACAAAAGCCATGTCCACCAATTCGGGCCCAAGCTCTCTCGATCCCCACCAGCAACAGCTACAAGAACTAATTGTACAACAACAACGTGAGCGTCGACTCTCGGTCCAACGCAACAACGCGTACTTTTCGGTGGTGTCGCCGACCCCACAGAATGCTAACGTAAGCAATAACACCGAAAGTGCCAGCCACTCAGCAATCAACAGCAACTTACCGTGGAGAGAGCAGTATGCTTCTCCATCAGCAAGACGATCAAGCCGGCGCTGTAGATTAACTTAAATCGGCTAGACCACCCCCTTTATACATCCGTGGAGCCAACTGCAGCGCCCTGATTTCGAAGCTAGTAGAAACAGTAGGGGCAAATAATTTTGTTGTAACCCCTCTCAATAGGGGTAACATTAAAGAAATTAAATGTCAAGCCCAAACTGAGGACAATTTCCGCATCATCGAAAAGTACCTCCGTAATGCTAACATCAACTTCTATACCTACCCACTAAAAAGCAGTAAAGGGCTCCAGGTTGTGTTAAAGGGGAATGAGCCATCGGTCTCTACTCAAGAAATAGCAGACGCGTTGGTCAAAAAAGGGTTTGCGGTCAAGTCCGTTGTCAACATCATCAACAGGAACAAAGTCGCACAGCCGCTCTTTAAAATCGAGCTCCAACCAGATGCAAAGCGGTCGAAGCCAAATGAAGTGCACCCGATCTACAACCTACAGCTTCTATTGCGCGGAAGAATCACCGTAGAGGAGCCCCATAAGAGACGCCAACCACCGCAGTGTAAAAACTGCCAGGAATACAACCACACCTCTAACAATTGCAATCTTAGGTCAGTGTGTGTTGGCTGCGGCGAACATCATGAAGATGGAATTTGCACCAAGGACAGAAAGAACGTCGCACTAAGACTATGCAGCAACTGTGGAGGGAACCACACGGCCAACTACAGAGGATGTCCTGTCTTTAAGGATCTTAAATCACACCTAATCGGGCGCAAACCCCCAGCTGGACCAAAAATCATCTTCAACGCCTCCAAAACTACACCGGAGGTTTTCTTCGCCAAGGCTGCTAGATCATCCAACATGACTGCTACAACCAGTCCTAGTGTATCCTTCGCTAGTGTGCTCCGAACTGGACAGACGGAGCCCGCGAAAGAGACCCCGTCACTCCGCCATCTACAGAATCCGCAACCTAGCGCACCAGAGCTTGGCCAGCAAACTCCAAGTGGTCTAGAGGCCCTATTGATCTCACTCAATGAAAACATGACCACTTTTATGACGTTCATGCAAAACTGCATGCACGAACTGATGCGGAATCAGAACCTGCTTATCCAGAAGCTTATCGAGAATAAATAATGGCTTCCCTACGTCTATGTCTTTGGAATGCTAACGGCATCTCCAAGCACAAAAATGAACTGCAATTATTCCTAGACTCAAGTGAAATCGACGTTTTGCTGATTTCGGAAACACATTTAACATCAAAAAATAATTTTCAAATACCAAAATATACCTTCTACGCAACAAACCATCCAGACGGAAAAGCTCATGGCGGGACCGGTATCCTAATCAAAAACCGTATAAAACACTCGTTCCTCAACAGATTTGAAACACAGCACCTACAAGCAACTGCTATAACCGTCCAAACCAGCTGCGGCAACACTACATTGGTCGCCCTGTACTGCCCACCACGCTTCTCAATCTCTGAAAAGGAATTTACCGATTTCTTTAACACACTCGGAGATCGCTTCATTGCAGCAGGGGACTATAACGCCAAAAATACGCACTGGGGATCTCGCCTGGTAAATCCTAAAGGAAAGCAGTTGTACAACACAATAGTCAACCCTCTCAATAAGATGGATTGCGTCTCACCGGGTAGGCCTACTTATTGGCCCACATATCCACAGAAAGTGCCTGACTTGATTGATTTCGCAGTAACCAAGAGGATTCCTCGTAATCGGATCACTGCGGAAACACTGCTAGATTTAACTTCCGATCACTCTCCAGTGCTATTTACATTATTAAGAAGACCTCAAGTACTTGATCGACCATATAGGCTTACAAACAACAAAACAAATTGGCTTAAATTTAAAATGTACATGAGTGCCCACATTGACTGTTCGCCGAAACTGGATGCTGCAGAGGACATTGATATGTGTCAATGGGATGATGGGAGCTGCAGCAAGAGTATCTACTCCACATGCCTCTTCTTACACCAAACCTGTTGACAGGCCTACGAACCGGCGGATAGAACAATTAGTAACGGAAAAACGACGTCTAAGAAGAGAATGGCAGATTACTCGATCACCAGCAGCAAAACTTCGCCTAAGGCAAGCTAATCGCAACCTCTCCAAGGCGTTAAGACAAGAGGAAAGCTGGGCTCAAAGGAAATACATAGAAAAGCTCAGTCCAACCAGCACTAAACATCCTCTGTGGAAAGCCCACCTAACTTTAAGCGATCCTACAGAGACAATTTCACCGATTAGGAGTCCAACCGATGGATGGGCCCGCAGTGACGAAGAGAGGGCATCCGTATTTGCCACACATCTTAAAATGGTTTTCCAGCCAAATCCAACATCAAACTCATCTGTACTTCCCCCTTCGAACACATTAACGGATAGTAAGTACTCGGAACTCCAATCGGATGAGATCACTGCAGTTATAAAAAACCACATAAAGCCGTGACCTAATCACACCGAAAATGATCCTAGAACTCCCTATCATTGCAATACAATATATCTGCAAACTGTTTAACGCTATAATAAAAATTGGCTACTTCCCAAGAACATGGAAAAAGTCCACTATCATCATGATTCCTAAAGTGGGAAAGGACAAAACCCAGCCATCATCCTATAGGCCAATTAGTTTGCTGCCATGTCTTTCGAAGCTTTTTGAAAATGTCCTCCAGATCCGCCTAAACTCATTTCTGGCATCGGAGAACACAATCCCTTCACACCAGTTTGGCTTCCGCGAAAAACATGGTACAATTGAACAAGTCAATCGCATAACATCCGAAATACGAACAGCATTCGAACTAAAAGAATACTGTGCGGCTGTCTTTCTCGACGTTGCCCAGGCTTTCGATAGAGTTTGGCTGGAGGGTCTGATGTTCAAAATCCGGCAAAAACTGCCACAGTACACACACAAACTCATGGAATCTTACCTTTACAATAGGAAATTCGCTGTAAGATGTAATGGCTCCGTCTCCGCTGATTTTGAAATCAAAGCTGGTGTACCGCAAGGCAGTGTACTCGGCCCATTGCTCTACCTGCTGTACACTGCAGACTTACCAACGAGTTTAGGACTTACAACGTCCACTTTTGCCGATGACACGGCAATCCTTAGCAGATCCAAATGCCCAATACAAGCCTCTGCAAAACTAGAGGAACACCTTAAGGCGGTAGAGGAATGGCTAGCAACCTGGCGTATCCGGGTCAACGAGCAGAAATGCAAACATGTTACATTTACGCTTAACAGAAGAAACTGTCCAGCTCTAATGCTAAACAACGTACCAGTTCCTCAAGCCGTGGATGTCACTTACCTTGGCATCCACCTAGACAGAAGACTAACTTGGCGCAAGCACATCGAAGCAAAAAAGTCACAGCTTAAACTGAAAGCGAGTAGCCTACATTGGATCATCAATGCTCGGTCCCTCTACGTCTGGAGTATAAAGTCCTCCTATACAACTCCGTACTGAAACACATCTGGACTTACGGAACCGTACTATGGGGAAATGCTAGTACCAGCAATGTCGATATTATACAAAGAGCGCAGTCGAAGATTTTAAGATCAATCACGGGGCCCCGTGGTATATACGAAACGACAACATTCAAAATGATCTAAATATACCTAGCGTAAAATCTGAAATAGGTACTCAACAACTAAAGTATTCTGCGAAACTGGATGCACACCCAAATGTTCTTGCCAATTCCCTTACGCGACCTAATAATAGAACTCGTCTTAAAAGAAATGACAGACCAACCCAATAACAAGTGATTAGGACCGCCTGCAATATCCCCAGGATTTATCTTAAGTATTAGTCTAAGAAAAATATCTCAAACTTGTTGTTAGGCTCTAATTTAAGAGTAGATTTAACAATAATATATTAAACGTTAAAAAAAAAAAAAAAAAGAATAGCATGATGCATAAAAAAGTCATCTTGAGTTGTTGACCTGTAATTAATTAATTTTCCTATTTGCTTTTATTAACTTTCTTTTTCTTCTTGAATTTTGATTTGTAGCGTGTAACTTTTTGTCCTCTATTTCTTTCTTCAAAATGTTTCTCGTCTAACTGATTTATTTCTCCTGTCTTTTTGAATGGATTTGTCGTTTTTGACTTCACTAATGGTGCTTGCTTAAATCTAGTGTCGATTTCGAAGTCGTGTCTATCTTCATTTAAATTGTTTATTTGATGTATTTTTTTTTTGTTTGGGTATTATAGTCGGGGGATCCTGCATAGATAAAAATGTCCGCTGGTGTTCGGTTAGTTGTTTTATGTCTCGTATTATGGTTGTATACGTAGAGAATTTGTTCAAATTTAAGTAATTTATCTTCGATGTCATTTTCCCTATTTATAATTCTGAGTTTTTCATTTACTGTTTTATGGAATCTTTCTACGTCTGAGATGCCGTTTTTACTTGATGTGATTTCTAACTTTACATTTTCTTCTTGTAGCCAATTTTTTAGTGCTATACACAGAAATGCTGAATCTTTGTCTGATTTTATTTCTATTGGTTTGCCCATTTCAGTGAATACTTTCATAATTGCTCTCTTGGCTTCTAACCAATCTCTAGACTTTACCTCTACAAGTGTTGCAAATTTCGAGTAAATGTCAATGCATGAAAGGAATTGTAAATTGTCGATCATGTAAAAGTCCATGACGTATTTTTCTCTGATATTAAAAAGTTCTGGTGTTATTTCAAAAGTTAGTTTTGTATTTCTATTTTCTGTCTTTGCGATATTGCATACTGAGCATTCATTAATAATGTTTTGAATTAGGTTTTGAAAATCGGGAAAATAATATTTTTCTTTAAACAAATTAATCGTTTTTTCAATTCCTGGATGTAATAATTCTTTATGTTGTTTTAGGATTATTTCTTTAAATTGTGCAAACGTTTGAAGGTCCTCTAACTTAATGCTAGATTTCGAGGTTTTTGTATTTGCGTTTGGTTGCATTATTTCGATAAAAGCTTGTTGGAATATGGGGAAATCTTGTTCATTATGAAAATATAGTACAGTGTTCTTACTGCAAAGATATCTTATGATTATATCCCTTGCGTAAGCATTGGTCAAACCAATTGGTTTGTTATTTTTATGTTTGTTTTGTAAAAGTAAGTTGTTGTTTCTGCTTTGTCTTCTGAACCTCTAATGAATTCTATTTTTCTGTTGTAATAATTAATGGGTCTTTCTACTATTGGAATGTAGTTTTCATTATCCTCGTGAGCACTATGTATTGTAGCTGCTGTGCTTTCTGTTGATCCTAAAAAGTTTTCATCTATTTTAACTCTGGAAAGGGCATCTGCTACATGATTTTCTTTGCCAGGTAAATATTTAATTTTGTAATCAAACTCATTTAGTCTTACTTTCCATCTTTGAAGTTTCATATTTGGTTCTTTTATATTGTTGAGCCATACTAAAGGCTTATGGTCGCTTAGAATCTCGAACTTTCTACCGAAAAGGTATGGCCTAAAATATTTGGTTGCCCATACAATAGATAGTAATTCCTTTTCTATGGCTGAATAATTAAGTTCGTGTTCGTTAAGTGTTCTACTACCATAAGAAATAGGTCTATGGTCCTGTGAGAGGAACGCACCTAAAGCTATGTTGCTAGCATCTGTGGTTAGGAAAAATGGTTTTTTGAAATCGGGATATGCAAGTATAGGATCATTCATAAGGAGATATTTTAATTTTTCGAAGGATGAAATATAATTTGGGTCGTTTATATTTATTTTAGCTCCTTTCTTTAATCCTAGATTTAAAGGTTTTGCAATATGTGCAAAGTTGGGTATAAATTTCCTGAAGAATCCGCATAATCCTAAGAATGATTTAATTTCTTTTGGAGTTTTGGGTATCGGAAATTTTTGAATTGCTTTGACTTTATCTGGGTTAGGTTTTATACCTTCTGTTGTTATTATATGACCAAGGAATGCTGTTTCCTTTTTCATAAATTCGCATTTGCCGAGTTGGAGTTTAAGATTAGCATCTCTTAGTTTGTTAAATACCTTTCTGAGTGATAGTATGTGTTCCTCCAATAAAGTGGAGTACACAATGATGTCATCCAGATAAACAAGGCAATCCTTATAAATAAGGTCTTCCAAAAGATTATTCATGCATCTTTGGAATGTTGCCGGAGCATTTTTAAGACCAAATGGCATACGTGTGTATTCGTAATGGCCATGTTTAGTTGAGAAAGCTGTTTTTGCAATAGATTCAGGATCCATTTGAATTTGATGAAATCCCTTAGCTAAATCAATGGTGGTAAAGTATTGGCATTTTCCCAGTTTGTCGAGAATTTCGTCCATGACTGGAATTGGAAATTTGTCATCTATTGTGACTTCATTTAGATTTCGATAGTCAATGACTAATCTGAATTTTTGTTTCTTGGAAGTATCTCCTTTTTTTGGAACGATCCAAATGGGTGAACAGTAGGGGGAATTCGATTTTCGAATGATACCCTGTTCAATCATTTCATTTATTTGTTTGTTGACTTCCATATCAAATGTTTGGGGATATTTGTATGGTCGTTATAGCTTGGGATTGTTTTGTATGAATAGAGTGCTTTATTGTACTCGTGAAAGTCAAATTTTCACCTTCGCGGTACTGAATGTCACTGAATTCGTACAAGACCTTTTTTAGTTTTTGAGTTTCTTCGTTGTTTAAATGGTCGAGTCTATACTCATTGCTTTCTATTATTTCGTTTTCAATCGCAAAATTTGTTTCCGGGTCCCTTTCTGTGGGTGGGTCCAAAACTTCTATGTTTTGTTTATCTTCTATTTCTTCAACATCTCTAAAATAAAATGTATAGTTTCCTAATTTTGCGTATTCTTCTTCATAATTTATTTGTGCTTTGCAGGCTTTTAGGAAAGTTCTGCCTATCAACACGTCGTATTTATTTGAAAATTTATGGATATAAAATTTTTGTTCTGTCGGACAACGTTTGTTGGGTGCAAGGAAAATAATTTCTTTTAGTTCTACTGCTTCTTCAATCATGTGAATTTTGGAATCTCCTAAATAGGTTTTGAAATTAAAAAAGTTTTCGGACATTTTATTAATTGAAGAGCCTGAGTCGACTACACATCTCAAAGGTTTATTGTTCATCATTATTCTGATGAAGGACTTGTCTCTATCTCTTCTTCCGATTGTTCCGAGGCATTCTGATGAAAATTTTCGGATGTGTCCATTTTGCTAATTCCACTATTACTTTCTCTTTGCCTTTTTGTAGGCTGGTTTGCTACATTATTCTTTGAATAGTTGTTTTGCTGTTGACTATTCATTGGATTTTGAGCCCTGTCAATATTTAATTTTTGTTGAAATTCTTGGAATAGTTTTTGGTTTTGTGTTGTATCTGATTGTTTTGTTTGAGACGGAGTTGTACTATTGGCTACAAAAGATTTTCCACCTTTTTGATTTTGATTTTGGCTTTGATTTGATTTTCTGATTTCTGTTATACTATTCTCGTATAACCCTTCTCTTTGAGCTACTTGCTTCAATTTGCTGACTGTGGTTATATCGTATCTAGCTAACGTCATAAATAATCTATCGGGTAATTTTTTGTTTATTACGTCTTTTATAGTGTTATTTAAAGCATTTGTATAAAGAGCGGTGTTATTTGCATCGTTTTCTAGACTTAATTTGTTTGTGATAATATAGGACTTATCTTCTAATTCTGTTACAAACTTACGAAGATTTCCTGCATAGTTGGTGTTGTAGAGGCGTCGAAGAAGTTCCTCACAGTAGGTCTGCGTCTTTAATTCATTGATGAGGAGTGTCCTTAGTTCCGGCCAGGTGTTGGCTTGTCCAATTTGTGAGAGCCGTTGTGCTTCTCCAGTGAGCTGCATCGCGATTGCGCTGAACAATATGTTAATAAAATCTATCCTCCTTATGAATGACGTCAGAGCTCCATCATAATTTGCCACCTGTCTTAACGAAGACAGTGCTTGATTGAGGTGGGCTTCGGTGAGTTCTACAGCCATTTTATTTCTTCTTTTTTTTTGTTTTAGTGGTGTTTTATTTTTTTGATTTTCTGGGTTTTAGTGATGTTTTGTTTTGTTTTTTTTTTTTTCTGGGTTTTAGTGATGTTTTGTTTTGTTGATCTTCTGGGTTTTTTGTGGTGTTTTGTTTTGTTAATTTTCTGGGTTTGGTTATGTTTTATTTTGGATTTTGGTTTTTTGTTCGCACACAAGTTGGCGTTTTTGTTCCTCAATTCGATTTAATGGTTGTAACACACAGTTAATATTTTCGCGCACAGTTGGCGTAAATATTTTTTTTTTTTGGTTGCAACACACAGTTGATATTTCCGCGCACAGTTGGCAGAAAATATTTTTCACCGTTGTAGACTTTTGAGCACTACCAGTAAGTTCTTGATGTCGGATCGGAATTTTATAGTAATTATTCACTAATTCTATGTAACGCACGGATAACAATTCTACGCGTCGCACGGATAGAATAACAGTTCACTACAGTGATTATTCACCAATTCTATGTAACACACGGATAACAATTCTATATGTAACACGGATGGAATAACTTTTTTCCAATCCTACCGACTGCGCCAATTAAATATCCAATTTTCCCAATAAGGAAAAAAAGATATGTTTTGTGAGTTAAAAGCAACGTACTTTATTATTTGAATGAAAACTTAGAACTGGTTACAAAAATGTCTTATGGTTATATTTATAAGCTAAATTTGGGAGCCCTTTGGTGGCGTGATTGATATTTCGATGATTTGATTGGTCCGATTTTAATTGCTGAGTTAGCGTTCTCACGCTTTTGGTTGTTAGGGGGACAATTATTATTTCAAGTGTTTAATTGTTTATATTAATTTTATGGATTAGCGTTCATACGCTTTGGTTTTGAGGGGGACAATTGTTTATAAAAACGGATGTTTACTTTAATGTTATGAATTTTAGGGGGCGAAATATTTATACGTTATTGGGTATTGGAGTTGGATATATGACTATATATACATATATATTTGTGAAACACGTGCATATTACATCATCGTTAAAAAGTACAGTGACTGCACAAGGCAGTAATATACATATTTGACTAAAGTGAATAAAAATATTAGTGAATATTTGAAGAACAAGGTGATATAAAATTAAATTTAGTGAAAATATTAGAATTTAAACCCCGTTATATTTCAGTTAATATTTATACTTCGGTCTCGTGGCGTCGACCAAGAAACTTTTGGCTTTCAAGCAGCCTTGAATTTTTCATTTTCTTTGGGACAATTTGGTTCATTGTACCCCAGCCCAATCGCTGATATTTTCTTCGTTGGAACAAAAAAAAAAAAGAGACATCTTTCAATAACCATGACACCAGCGAGCCTCGGATTAATTTTATCAACCCTTCCATTTCATCAATAATCATGATGAAATGACGCAATTCCCCGGCTAATACCAATATTATACATCCAATATAAGCGAGATCTACTACTTTTCGATTTCTTTTTGGTGCATATGCATACATAGTATTAATTCTGCTACCTTTTCTTGTTTCATCTTTACGCAAAGTCTTTTTTTCAAGCATGTGAAATCTTGATCGATGTGCATGTGGACCCGGTGTTGATGTTCGAAAATAATCAAACAATAAATGAACAACCAAGTTTTACGTACCAAAGTTGTTTCAAAAGGCCTCTGATATTGTAAAAAATTGTATCGAATGCATTGTTTCGGAAGGTAAAGCAGGCAAGAAAGAAGGTTTCTGAGCTTCAATAAATATGGAAGATAAACCTTTAGGGACTTATCATGTTGATCATGTAGGACCTATGGATCCGACAGCAAAGAGTTATAATTATCTATTTGTAGTTGACTACGCGTTTTCGAAATTTGTGTGGCTTTATCCAACAAAGAATACGGCGCCAGAAGCGGTAATAGATAGACTCAGGCGTCAAGCATCAGTTTTTGGAAATCCAGGGCGTATTATACCAGATAGAAGTGCTGCATTTGTTTTTCACCAGTTCGGAGATTATTGTAAAGAGCAAAACATTTAGCATTTAATGATAGTTACCAAAGTACCAAGGGGAAATGGTCAAGTTGAACGTATCCATAAAATAATTATTCCTATGTTAACAAAACTTTGTTATGAACATCCGACTTTGTGGTATAGGTACGTTGAAAGAGTGCAACAAGCAATCAATAGTACCCTCCCTAGAAGCACAAAACTGTCGCCTTTCAAATTATTAACCGGGGTTCAGATGAGACTAATAGTTTCCCTGAGTTACAAGAACTTTTGGAAGAGGAAGCCGTAGAAGAGCTAGAAGTTGAACGCACTAGCAAGGTTCAGGATTAAAACTTAAGGCTAAATATTTTGGGCCATATAGGGTGGTGAAAATTAAGTCTCGTGGACGATATGACGTAGAAAAGGTAGGAGATCACGGAGGTCCTGGGAAAACATCAACTGTCGCAGTTCCACAACAGTACATGAAGTTGTGGAATGGTCAAGTGAATTCATCAGACGATTCCCGGCCGAATGTGGGAATGGGCTGAGAGACGAAAAGCGGTCGATTGTATTGAACCAGTTCAGAGGTGCAACATTAAAACGTTAAAGAAGTTTTTTGGCGACAAGTTGTGACGACCGGGTGTGTAGTACCTGCTCGAAAAAATAATATAGTAATGTAATAGCTAAATGATAAAAGTTAAAATATAATGTTTAATAAAACTGTATGATTGTGAGTAAATCGGCCTAGAAATTCGAAAGGAAAAAGTGGATTGCATTACCGTTTCCCACATACATATAAACATATTCAAGTGCACACTTATATTTTATTGCGTACATATTGAATTGTTTATAATTCCAACAAAATGTTACAGATTGAGTTCTTTGCGTTAAATGATTTTAGATATCAATATACTACCCTAGAACCTGATTTTAACTGACCAGTCGGAGATGGTACATTTCTTGATTTCGATTGAGATCTAGTATTATAGGTTTTCTTGTTTCTATTACTTATGGAACCACGGCTGGATCTGACATAATAAATTGATCTAAATCTTTCTGGTGGCATAATTTCTTACAGAAATGACATTCCTGTTGTTCTTGTATATAATTTTCTATCCACTCCTGATGGAAGAGATGATTACATTTAGTAATCCTAAGATCTGTTTCTAATAATACTTTCGAGCAAATTGTACATTCTGCTTCTGGCGGCACACTCAATTATTCGTTAATCCGAATTACTGGCATTTTTTTTTTTTTACAAAAAATGACTATAGATAATTTATTTAATTTGTTTTAATATATTTAATCATATAACGATTATCTTACTTGGATTGAAGTTGAGGGTGAGCAAAGTTAGTTGACTTTTTCGGATTGTCTCTATAGCCCTTCACTGTGGGCAGCTTTTGCGCCCACGATGTCTCAAAAAATATTCCTCGCAAAGTCTCAGAATTCAAATATGAAATTCCTTGCTCAGGTTTCCAATATTGAATTTAATTATGGCTAAGATTTCAAAATAACTTATTAGAAACTTTAAAAGATTTAAATATCCACAAAAAAATAACTAAAACCAGAGAGCCGGGGCAAACTTCGACCGCGTCAAAGTTTGTATACCCTTGCAACTTTTTTGGAAACTCTTTCCTTAGCTTTTTTAGGCTAATATTTACGAAATATCGACCGATCGTTCCTATGTCGCTTGTATGTCGTTTATATGTGTAATACACTCTCCAATGTTAAATTTCACGACAATAGCTAGGAAAATAACGAAGTTATTGAGAAAAGTCACTGTTCGTGACTTTGGCGTTTGGCGGATGAATACGAGATATACAACCCCTGCAGTATATACAAGCCTACATGCAAAATTTCAACTCTGTATAAAAGAAGGAATTTACAAGCTGAAACGTGTGTTAAATAGGGCATCGGAGTTTGGTTTGCGCATTAAATGGTAAAAGTTTTAGTTCTTAAAAAGGGTACCATAAGACCTTTTAAAACAAAAACGCAGGCGGTGAAAAATACCCATAGAGTCTTACGCATTGAAAGCGAAACCACTGTCTGACTTGCTAAGAAAAGATGAAACGTTTGTGTTCGTTGACGATCAGTAAATCGCATTTAAACATCTAAGGCAGCCTTGATTAGCGCATCAGTTTTACGATTGTATAACCCAAAGGCAGTTACTGAAGTACACACCGATGCGTCCATGCATGATTACATTCAGTATACTATCTCAGCCGGAAAACCAATCCTCCGGACGAAAAATATCATTCCATATCATTAAGGAAACGGCGCGTGTATTTAATAGGGATAGAATTTAGAATCATAACAGACTGCAATGCATTTGCAATGACAATGAAAAAAGAAGACATTCAAGTAAGAGTTTTCCGTTAGGCTTTATTTCTTCAAGAATTTAAGTATGAGATTGAACATGGAAGTGCAGTAAAATCGTATGTCTTGTTTAATGTTAGAGGATTCAATGCATCACAGACTTGAATTAGCGCAAGCTGGTGACGATTGGATTAGAGCAGTGACAGCTGTTTTAGAGCATCAGACTTATAAAGATTTCTTATAAAAAACGGTGTTTTGTACAAGAATGCCATTAAGGATTTAGTTGTAATCCCATCACTTGTGGAGGATGAATTAATTAAGATTGCATGTAGAAAGCGTCATTTTTCGGCCAAAAGAACTCAAGAGGAAGTTATACGTACCAAAGTTGTTTCAAAAGGGCTCTAATATAGTAAAAAATTGTATCGAATGCATTGTTTCGGAAGGTAAAGCAGGCTAGAAAGAAGGTTTCTTAGCTTCAATAAATATGGAAGATAAACATTTAGGGACTTATCGTGTTAATCATGTAGAACCCATGGATCCGACAGCAAAGAGTTATAATTATCTGTTTATAGTTGTCGACGTTTTCGAAATTTGTGTGGCTCTGTCCAACAAAGAATACGGCGTCAGAAGCGGTAATAGATAGACTTGAGCGTCAAGCACCAGTTTTTGGAAATCCAGGGCATATTATATCAGATAGAAGTGCTGCATTTGTTTCTCACCAGTTCGGAGATTGTTGTAAAGAGCAAAACGTGTAGCATTTAATGATAGTTACCGGAGTACCTAGGGGAAATGGTCAAGTTGAACGTATCGATAAAATAATTATTCCTATGTTAACAAAACTTTGTTATGAAAATCTGACTATGTGGTATAGGTACGTTGAAAGAGTGCAACAAGCAATCAATAGTACCCTCCCTAGAAGCACAAAAGTGTCGCCTTTTAAATTATTAACCGGGATTCAGATGAGGACTAATAGTTTCCCTGAGTTACAAGAACTTTTGGAAGAGGAAGCCGTAGAAGAGCTAGAAGTTGAAGGCACTAGCAAGGTTCAGGATTAAAACTTAAGGCTAAATATTTTGGGCCATATAGGGTGGTGAAAGTTAAGTCTCGTGGACGATATGACGTAGAAAAGGTAGGAGATCACGGAGGTCCTGGGAAAACATCAACTTTCGCAGTTCCACAACAGTACATGAAGTTGTGGAATGGTCAAGTGAATTCATCAGACGATTCCCGGCCGAATGTGGGAATGGGCCGAGAGACGAGAAGCGGTCGATTGTATTGAACCAGTTCAGAGGTGCATAATTTAAAGGTTACCAACGATATCGATGACAAACCATCATTATCATAAAAAAGAGAGTTTTTTGGCGACAAGTTGTGACGACCGGGTGTGTAGTACCTGCTCGAAAAAATAATATAGTAATGTAATAGCTAAATGATAAAAGTTAAAATATAATGTTTAATAAAACTGTATGATTGTGAGTAATTCGGCCTAGAAATTCGAAAGGAAAAAGTGGATTGCATTACCGTTTCCCACATACATATAAACATATTCAAGTGCACACTTATATTTTATTGCGTACATATTGAATTGTTTATAATTCCAACAAAATGTTACAGATTGAGTTCTTTGCGTTAAATGATTTTAGATATCAATATACTACCCTAGAACCTGATTTTAACTGACCAGTCGGAGATGGTACATTTCTTGATTTCGATTGAGATCTAGTATTATAGGTTTTCTTGTTTCTATTACTTATGGAACCACGGCTGGATCTGACATAATAAATTGATCTAAATCTTTCTGGTGGCATAATTTCTTACAGAAATGACATTCCTGTTGTTCTTGTATATAATTTTCTATCCACTCCTGATGGAAGAGATGATTACATTTAGTAATCCTAAGATCTGTTTCTAATAATACTTTCGAGCAAATTGTACATTCTGCTTCTGGCGGCACACTCAATTATTCGTTAATCCGAATTACTGGCATTTTTTTTTTTTTACAAAAAATGACTATAGATAATTTATTTAATTTGTTTTAATATATTTAATCATATAACGATTATCTTACTTGGATTGAAGTTGAGGGTGAGCAAAGTTAGTTGACTTTTTCGGATTGTCTCTATAGCCCTTCACTGTGGGCAGCTTTTTGCGCCCACGATGTCTCAAAAAATATTCCTCGCAAAGTCTCAGAATTCAAATATGAAATTCCTTGCTCAGGTTTCCAATATTGAATTTAATTA
Organism: Drosophila willistoni; assembly: GCF_018902025.1. Taxonomy (NCBI): domain Eukaryota; kingdom Metazoa; phylum Arthropoda; class Insecta; order Diptera; family Drosophilidae; genus Drosophila; species Drosophila willistoni. The sequence continues at coordinate 9,922 of NW_025814537.1, read as the reverse complement.
TGGCTAAGATTTCAAAATAACTTATTAGAAACTTTAAAAGATTTAAATATCCACAAAAAAATAACTAAAACCAGAGAGCCGGGGCAAACTTCGACCGCGTCAAAGTTTGTATACCCTTGCAACTTTTTTGGAAACTCTTTCCTTAGCTTTTTTAGGCTAATATTTACGAAATATCGACCGATCGTTCCTATGTCGTTTGTATGTCGTTTATATGTGTAATACACTCTCCAATGTTAAATTTCACGACAATAGCTAGGAAAATAACGAAGTTATTGAGAAAGTCACTGTTCGTGACTTTGGCGTTTGGCGGATGAATACGAGATATACAACCCCTGCAGTATATACAAGCCTACATGCAAAATTTCAACTCTGTATAAAAGAAGGAATTTACAAGCTGAAACGTGTGTTAAATAGGGCATCGGAGTTTGGTTTGCGCATTAAATGGTAAAAGTTTTAGTTCTTAAAAAGGGTACCATAAGACCTTTTAAAACAAAAACGCAGGCGGTGAAAAATACCCATAGAGTCTTACGCATTGAAAGCGAAACCACTGTCTGAGTTGCTAAGAAAAGATGAAACGTTTGTGTTCGTGACGATCAGTAAATCGCATTTAAACATCTAAGGCAGCCTTGATTAGCGCATCAGTTTTACGATTGTATAACCCAAAGGCAGTTACTGAAGTACACACCGATGCGTCCATGCATAATTACATTCAGTATACTATCTCAGCCGGAAAACCAATCCTCCGGACGAAAAATATCATTCCATATCATTAAGGAAACGGCGCGTGTATTTAATAGGGATAGAATTAGAATCATAACAGACTGCAATGCAATTTGCAATGACAATGAAAAAAAGAAGACATTCAAGTAAGAGTTTTCCGTTAGGCTTTATTTCTTCAAGAATTTAAGTATGAGATTGAACATGGAAGTGGCAGTAAAATCGTATGTCTGTTTAATGTTAGAGGATTCAATGCATCACAGACTTGAATTAGCGCAAGCTGGTGACGATTGGATTAGAGCAGTGACAGCTGTTTTAGAGCATCAGACTTATAAAGATTTCTTTATAAAAAACGGTGTTTTGTACAAGAATGCCATTAGGGATTTAGTTGTAATCCCATCACTTGTGGAGGATGAATTAATAAGATTGCATGTAGAAAGCGTCATTTTTCGGCCAAAAGAACTCAAAGGAAGTTTACGTACCAAAGTTGTTTCAAAAGGGCTCTAATATTGTAAAAAATTGTATCGAATGCATTGTTTCGGAAGGTAAAGCAGGCTAGAAAGAGGTTTCTTAGCTTCAATAAATATGGAAGATAAACATTTAGGACTTATCGTGTTAATCATGTAGAACCCATGGATCCGACAGCAAAGAGTTATAATTATCTGTTTATAGTTGTCGACGTTTTCGAAATTTGTGTGGCTCTGTCCAACAAAGAATACGACGTCAGAAGCGGTAATAGATAGACTTGAGCGTCAAGCACCAGTTTTTGGAAATCCAGGGCATATTATATCAGATAGAAGTGCTGCATTTGTTTCTCACCAGTTCGGAGATTGTTGTAAAGAGCAAAACGTGTAGCATTTAATGATAGTTACCGGAGTACCTAGGGAAATGGTCAAGTTGAACGTATCGATAAAATAATTATTCCTATGTTAAAAACTTTGTTATGAAAATCTGACTATGTGGTATAGGTACGTTGAAAGAGTGCAACAAGCAATCAATAGTACCCTCCCTAGAAGCACAAAGTGTCGCCTTTTAAATTATTAACCGGATTCAGATGAGGACTAATAGTTTCCCTGAGTTACAAGAACTTTTGGAAGAGGAAGCCGTAGAAGAGCTAGAAGTTGAAGCACTAGCAAGGTTCAGGATTAAAACTTAAGGCTAAATATTTTGGGCCATATAGGTGGTGAAAGTTAAGTCTCGTGGACGATATGACGTAGAAAAGGTAGGATCACGGAGGTCCTGGAAAACATCAACTTTCGCAGTTCCACAACAGTACATGAAGTTGTGGAATGGTCAAGTGAATTCATCAGACGATTCCCGGCCGAATGTGGGAATGGGCCGAGAGACGAGAAGCGGTCGATTGTATTGAACCAGTTCAGAGGTGCATAATTTAAAGGTTACCAACGATATCGATGACAAACCATCATTATCATAAAAAAGAGAGTTTTTTGGCGACAAGTTGTGACGACCGGTGTTAGTACCTGCTCGAAAAAATAATATAGTAATGTAATAGCTAAATGATAAAAGTTAAAATATAATGTTTAATAAAACTGTATGATTGTGAGTAATTCGCCTAGAAATTCGAAAGGAAAAAGTGGATTGCATTACCGTTTCCCACATACATATAAACATATTCAAGTGCACACTTATATTTTATTGCGTACATATTGAATTGTTTATAATTCCAACAAAATGTTACAGATTGAGTTCTTTGCGTTAAATGATTTTAGATATCAATATACTACCCTAGAACCTGATTTTAACTGACAGTCGAGATGGTACATTTCTTGATTTCGATTGAGATCTAGTATTATAGGTTTTCTTGTTTCTATTACTTATGGAACCACGGCTGGATCTGACATAATAAATTGATCTAAATCTTTCTGGTGGCATAATTTCTTACAGAAATGACATTCCTGTTGTTCTTGTATATAATTTTCTATCCACTCCTGATGGAAGAGATGATTACATTTAGTAATCCTAAGATCTGTTTCTAATAATACTTTCGAGCAAAATTGTACATTCTGCTTCTGCGGCACACTCAATTATTCGTTTAATCCGAATTACTGGCATTTTTTTTTTACAAAAAATGACTATAGATAATTTATTTAATTGTTTTAATATATTTAATCATATAACGATATCTTACTTGGATTGAAGTGAGGGTGAGCAAAGTTAGTTGACTTTTTCGGATTGTCTCTATAGCCCTTCACTGTGGCAGCTTTTGCGCCCACGATGTCTCAAAAAATATTCCTCGCAAAGTCTCAGAATTCAAATATGAAATTCCTTGCTCAGGTTTCCAATATTGATTAATTATGGCTAAGATTTCAAATAACTTATTAGAAACTTTAAAAGATTTAAATATCCACAAAAAAATAACTAAAACCAGAGAGCCGGGCAAACTTCGACCGCGTCAAAGTTGTATACCCTTGCAACTTTTTGAAACTCTTTCCTTAGCTTTTTTAGGCTAATATTTACGAAATATCGACCGATCGTTCCTATGTCGTTTGTATGTCGTTTATATGTGTAATACACTCTCCAATGTTAAATTCACACAATAGCTAGGAAAATAACGAAGTTATGAGAAAGTCACTGTTCGTGACTTTGGCGTTTGGCGGATGAATACGAGATATACAAACCCCTGCATAAAAGAAGGAACTTACAAGCTGAAACGTGTGTTAAATAGGGCATCGGAGTTTGGTTTGCGCATTAAATGGTAAAAGTTTTAGTTCTTAAAAAGGTACCATAAGACCTTCTAAACAAAACGCAGGCGGTGAAAAATACCCATAGAGTCTTACGCATTGAAAGCGAAACCACTGTCTGACTTGCTAAGAAAAGATGAAGAGTTTGTGTTCGTTGACGATCAGTAAATCGCATTTAAAACATCTAAGGCAGCCTTGATTAGCGCATCAGTTTACGATGTATAACCCAAAGGCAGTTACTGAAGTACACACTGATGCGTCCATGCATAATTACATTCAGTATACTATCTCAGCCGGAAACAATCCTCCGACGAAAAATATCATTCCATATCATTAAGGAAACGGCGCGTGATTAATAGGGATAGAATTTAGAATCATAACAGACTGCAATGCATTTGCAATGACAATGAAAAAAAGAAGACATTCAAGTAAGAGTTTTCGTTAGGCTTTATTTCTTCAGAATTTAAGTATGAGTTGAACATGGAAGTGGCAGTAAAATCGTTATGGTTGTTTAATGGTAGAGGATTCAATGCATCACAGACTTGAATTAGCGCAACTGGTGACGATTGGATTAGAGCAGTGACAGCTGTTTTAGAGCATTCAGACTTATAAAGATTCTTTATAAAAAACGGTGTTTTGTACAAGAATGCCATTAAGGATTTATTGTAATCCGATCACTTGTGGAGGATGAATTAATTAGAGAGTTGCATGTAGAAAGCGTCATTTTTCGGCCAAAAGAACTCAAGAGGAAGTTTTACGTACCAAAGTTGTTTCAAAAGGCTCTAATATTGTAAAAATTTGTATCGAATGCATTTTTCGGAAGGTAAAGCAGGCTAGAAAGAAGGTTTCTTAGCTTCAATAAATATGGAAGATAACATTTAGGGACTTATCGTGTTAATCATGTAGAAACCCATGGATCCGACAGCAAAGAGTTATAATTATCTGTTTATAGTTGTCGACGTTTTCGAAATTTGTGTGGCTCTGTCCAAACAAAGAATACGGCGTCAGAGCGGTAATAGATAGACTTGAGCGTCAAGCACCAGTTTTGGAAATCCAGGGCATATTATATCAGATAGAAGCTGCATTTGTTTCTCACCAGTTCGGAGATTGTTGTAAGAGCAAACGTGTAGCATTTAATGATAGTTACCGGTACCTAGGGAAATGGTCAAGTTGAACGATCGATAAAATAATTATTCCTATGTTAACAAAACTTTGTTATGAAAATCTGACTATGTGTATAGGTACGTTGAAAGAGTGCAACAAGCAACAATAGTACCCTCCCTAGAAGCAACAAAGTGTCGCCTTTTAAATTATTAAACCGGGATTCAGATGAGACTAATATTTCCCTAGTTACAAGAACTTTTGGAAGAGGAGCCGTAGAAGAGCTAGAAGTTGAACGCACTAGCAAGGTTCAGGATTAAAACTTAAGGCTAAATATTGTGGCCATATAGGGTGGTGAAAGTTAAGTCTCGTGGACGATATGACGTAGAAAAGGTAGGAGATCACGGAAGGTCCTGGGAAAACATCAACTTTCGCAGTTCCACAACAGTACATGAAGTTGTGGAATGGTCAAGTGATTCATCAGACGATTCCCGACGAATGTGGAATGGCGAGAGCGAGAAGCGGTCGATGTATTGAACCAGTTCAGAGTGCATAATTTTAAAGTTTACCAACGATATCATGACAAACCATCATTATCATAAAAAAGAGAGTTTTTTGGCGACAAGTTGTGACGACCGGGTGTGTAGTACCTGCTCAAAAATAATATAGTAATGTAATAGCTAAATGATAAAAGTTAAATATAATTTAATAAAACTGTATGATTGTGAGTAATTCGGCCTAGAAATTCGAAAGGAAAAAGTGGATTGCATACCGTTTCCCACATACATATAAACATATTCAAGTGCACACTTATATTTTATTGCGTACATATTGAATTGTTTATAATCCAACAAAATGTTACAGATTGAGTTCTTTGCGTTAATGATTTTAGATATCAATATACTACCCTACAAAAAACTTTCACTCGTTGCAGAGGACGGACGTGTTTTTTTTGCGCTTATCAACTTTTATTTTTTCTCGCGATTAAATACTTTTATATAACTCTTAAATTATCGGTTTAATTAATAACAATTACAACATCCGAATTTTATTTCATTTCGCGAATTCTTGCTGTCGTTTTTGTTTAAATTTAAATAAAATCAAAACTTACAACAATACTTGCATTAGCGGTGTTGTTGTTTTGTTTATCTCTTTTGCTTTTGTGTCTTTACCGTTTTAACTAACTCTCGCGCTCTTGCGTACAAATTGTTGTTGCATGTGTTCAATTTGACGCGCTCTCCCGCTCTTTCCTATTCTTGATTGATTTGCGCTCTCGTCTTTTGCCTACCCGCGACTCTGTGATACGTGTTTTTGTTTTTGTGTTTTCATTTCTTTTTATTCTTTAGTTGTGAAGGCTTACTCTGCACATTAACCCTTGTGTCAGAACTGGTCAGTATATTCTTATACACAGATTTTTACCTTTAGAATTTTTATTTTTTATTTTTTGTATTTCCTTTGTAATTAAATTAAACTTTTGATAAAATGGTTGTCTGCTCAAAAAATAATTGCATAGTTGCCACTAATGCGGTTGACTCCATGATTATATTCTTTGTTGGTTGTGTGACAATGCGGTTCACGTCAAGTGTGCAGGTTACACAGGCAGAATCAAGGAGTCTATTGCTAAAGGTGGTGGCTTAAAATATGGATGTGATGCTTGCCGGGAGGTCGAGAATGAGATGCGCTCTTTCATGAGGCGGACTAGAGATAGTTTTGACACTTTAAGGGCAGGTTTTAATAAACTCCAAGCGGAGTTTACTGCGGTGGAGACTCAGTTCAGAAGTTTATCGCTTATGAATGAGTCTCCGAAACGTAAAAGGACCAGTCCTTGGGTGTTTCTGTATCTGTAGATCCGCCAGCGTCTCTTATCGTCCCCGACCGGTCTCATGCACCGTCCACTCCTAATGTACAGCAATTGATATCGTTTAAGAGCCCGGTTGTGAATGCTATTAGTAATGAATTACCGGTATCACCTGGGAATGATCTCTTAAAAACGATGCCTATTGTAGTGTCCGATGTGTCTGGGCAATTACCCATTCCAATGGAAATTGCCGATAGTTCTAAAAGTATCGAGGGCCCCGTGAACAAGTTGACTGCTGCAGTGGGTGACTTGTCCAACGTTACTGCTGCGGCTGACGCTTCGGGACCGCGGCCTCTCGTTGGCATACCACCAAAGAAACATATATTTGTTTCTAGGCTAGACCCTGTTGTCACATCTGATGATGTAATAGCCTATATTCGGAAGAAAGTTAACGTCTCGAATATTGCGGTGGAGAAGTTTAAATTTTCTTATTCTCGGGACATTTCGTCCTTTAAAATTAGTGTTTCTGCCAATATCTTCGACACTATATGTCGAGAAGATTTTTGGCCTAAACATATAATAGTTAAGGAATATACTGTAAAAAAGAAAAATCGGCAACCGATTCGCTTGCCTACAACAACAACTAATACTATTCCTGCCACATCAGCATCTGCTGGTGTGTCAAAAAACTAGCTTCGTCCCTTAACCTGGGTTACCAGAACGTTAGAGGACTGAAATCTAAACTTCCTAATCTCTATGTAGATAGTCTTTCTTTTGAGCATAACATTCTAGCTTTCACAGAGACGTGGCTAAAACCTGATATTGCTGATGCATCGGTTTTTTCCACAAACTTTTCTATTTTCAGACGTGACCGGATTTCTCGCATAGGTGGTGGCGTTCTGATAGCTGTGGATGCTGCTTTATCATCTGAAATGATTCAATTTTCTAGTACCCAGGAGATTGAGTTTGTCGGTGTTAAAGTAAATTTTAAATCTTTTAATGCTTTCATTACTTGTTCCTATATTCCACCATTGTCAGACATGGTGGTATATTTAAATCATTTAGAGGCAATTCAGTTTGTCTCCTCTTTAGTTTCGAGTCAAGACATGCTCATAGTTGTAGGTGATTTTAATTTACCCGCTTTAGCATGGTCACTAACAGATGAATCTACCACGTTGCTGCCCTCTTTGTCACATGACTTTATTGATGGCCTTCTAGGCTTATCTTTATCCCAAGTCAATCCTGTCTTAAATTCTAATGGAAAATCGTTAGATCTTATTTTTTTTGTATTGTGATTCTTGCTCTTGACTTTCACCATTACTTGGTTCAAATGAGTTACCACTAACTAGGTGCTTTCGTAAGACTGACTTTGCCAGCCTTAATGAAAACATTGCTACTACCGATTGGTCTTATCTGTACAATTGTAGTGATATGAACTCGGCTGTTCGTTTTTTCTATGATACTCTGAATTCACTCTTTGATATTTGTGTGCCTCTTGGTAGGCTGGAGCGGCTTAACAAACCTCCCTGGTTCTCTCGCGAGCTATCCAATTTGAAAAATGTGAAGACACGATATTATAAGAAGTTCCAAAAAAACACGTCGTTCATCAGATTATGCTCTGTATACAGTCGCTCGTTCAAAATTCATGATGCTTAATACACAATGCTATAAGAATTATCTTCAGCGGTGTAAGCTTCAGTTTTCTTCTGACCCTAAACAATTTTATAATTTTGTTAATTCTAAACGTAAGACCTCTGTGCACCCATCTTTTTTGTCTTTTCAAAATAAAAAAGCGAGCACTGATCAGGCAATTGCCGATATGTTTGCGAGTTTTTTCAAAACAACTTATTCCTCAACGGAATATCGAGCAAGTCCGTATCCTTATCATTTAAAAAAGGCTAATTGCATTTTCAATCCAGTGATTGATGAAAGTTCTATTCTTACCGAACTTAAATTAGTTAAACCTGTTTATTCTCCGGGGCCAGCGGTATTCCTGGATGTATACTCAGGTTCTGTGCAAACGCATTATGTAAACCCATTTAAAATTGTTTCTATTGTCTGTAGAATCTTCCTCTTTTCCATCTATTTGGAAGGAGTCTATATTATTCCTCTGCATAAAAATGGCAAAAAGTCCGAAGCCTCTAACTATAGGGTATCTCAAAATTGTCCGCTATTCCGAAACTTTGAGAAAATTATAACTTCTCAATTGCAACATTTTTGCAGCTCTATTATTTCGCCATCCCAACATGGGTTTGTGAAACGTAGATCTACAACCACTAACCTTTTAGAATTTACATCAATAATATCAAGGGGTTCAAAAATGGTAAACAAACTGATGTCATATACACTGACTTCAGCAAAGCCTTTGATTCCGTTAATCATACCCTATTACTTTCTAAGCTGAGCGACATTGGTTTCCACCCCTTTTCCTTTCTTGGGTTCGAGAATATTTAACAAATAGAAAACAGAAGGTACTTTTAAGTCTTCTTTTTCCGTTTCCATTTCTGTGACTTCTGGTGTACCTCAAGGTAGTCATCTTGGCCCTCTGCTCTTCCACACTATTTATTAACGATCTTCCATCAGTCATTGTTCATTCGCGTGTGCTTATGTATGCTGACGATGTCAAGCTTGTCTTACTTATAAAGATACAGATTCATTTAGTCGGCTACAAGCTGATCTTAAAAACTTTCAATCCTGGTGCCAGTTTAATCTACTAAATCTTAACACTACCAAATGTAAGGTAATGACTTTTTTTCGTAACTCTCCTCAACTGGTCACTTATATTCTAAACAACAGCCCTTTAGAACGTCTAAATAATATGAATGATTTGGGCGTACTTATGGACCATAAGTTAAATTTTAACACCCATATTTCCACCACGGTCGCAAAGGCCATGAGTGTCCTGGTTTCATTAAAAGATGGTCAAAAGAATTTGATGACCCCTATACAACTAAAGTTCTTTTTACTTCGCTTGTCCGTCCTATTTTAGAGTATGGATCTTGCATTTGGTCACCTCAATATGAGTCGCACCAGATTAGACTAGAATCCGTTCAAAAGCAGTTCTTGCTATTTGCTCTTCGTGGCTTAAGCTGGGATCGCAATGTCAATTTGCCTTCGTATTCTAGTAGACTTCTCTTGATTAACCTTCCGTCCCTAACTAACCGTAGAATTATGCTTGGTGTCATTTTATGCACAAGCTCCTAATTGTGATATCGACTCGCCTGAGTTATTAGCTCAGGTGAATCTGTCGGTACCATGTAGACGGAGTAGACATCCTTTAATACCTTTATCCCTTAGTCGTTGTTCTTCTAACTATGCTATGCATGAACCTTTTAGGGTCCTCTGCTCTGATTACAATCTTCTATCCCTGTAATCGGCTCAGAGTTTTCTATTAATATGCTTAAAACATCTATCCTATCCCATTTAGTTAATAGATAGCTAAGTATTATGTTTGTCTGTCTTTTCTATTGTGTTTTGTCCACGCGATTCGTGCCGTGCGTTATACGGCTGCACCCCTCGGTCGTCGGGTGGGAGGTGGGCAGTTATCTGCTTGGGCTCGCGAGTAACAGGCTTTGTCCTGGTGTCGTAGGGCCACTTGAACGTA
>NW_025814536.1:0-86045 GCF_018902025.1 Drosophila willistoni | reverse complement strand
TGATCCATAAGAACGCCTAAATCATTCATATTATTTAGACGTTCGAAAGGGCTATTTTTTAGAAAATAAGTGACCAGTTGAGGAGAGTTACGAAAAAAAAGTCATTACCTTACATTTGGTAGTGTTAAGATTTAGTAGATTAAACTGGCACCAGGATTGAAAGTTTTTAAGATCAGCTTGTAGCCTACTAAATGAATCTGTATCTCTATAAGTAAGACAAAGCTTGACGTCGTCAGCATACATAAGCACAAGCGAATGAACAATGACTGATGGAATCGTTAATAAATAGTGTGAAGAGCAGAGGGCCAAGATGACTACCTTGAGGTACACCAGAAGTCACAGAAATGGAAACAGAAAAAGAAGACTTAAAAAGTACCTTCTGTTTTCTATTTGTTAAATATTCTCGAACCCAAGAAAGGAAAAGGGATGGAAACCCAATGTCGCTCAGCTTAGAAAGTAATAGGGTATGATTAACGGAATCAAAGGCTTGCTGAAGTCAGTGTATATGACATCAGTTTGTTTACTATTTTTGAACCCCTTGATAATTATTGATGTAAATTCTAAAAGGTTAGTGGTTGTAGATCTACGTTTCACAAACCCATGTTGGGATGGCGAAATAATAGAGCTGCAAAAATGTTACAGATACAGAAACACCCCAAGGACTGGCTCTTTTACGTTTCGGAGACTCATTCATAAGCAATAAACTTCTGAGCTGAGTCTCCACCGCAGTAAACTCCGCTTGGAGTTTATTAAAACCTGCCCTTAAAGTGTCAAAACTATCTCTAGTCCGCCTCATGAAAGAGCGTCCATATTTTAAGCCACCACCTTTAGCAATAGACTCCTTGATTCTGCCTGTGTAACCTGCACACTTAACGTGAACCGCATTGTCACACAACCAACAAAGAATATAATCATGGAGTCAACCGCATTAGTGGCAACTATGCAATTATTTTTTGAGCAGACAACCATTTATCAAAAAGTTTAATTTAATTACAAAAGGAAATAAAAAAAAATAAAAAATAAAAATTCTAAAGGTAAAAAATCTGTGTATAAGGATATACTAACCAGCTCTGACACAAGGGTTAATGTGCAGAGTAAGCCTTCACAACTAAAGAATACCCAGAGGGCCGGGGCTAACTTCGACCGCGTCAAAGTTTATATACCCTTGCAACTTCTTTGGTAACTCCTTCCTTACCCATAGCCATTAAAGTAGAAAAACGTTTTATCTAAAAAGGCTTATATTGCGAAAGAACGGCCTACAATCTTAGCGTAGGAAAGAACGAAGATATTGATCAAAGTCACTGTTTTCCTCCGATCGTTCCTATGGGAGCTATATGATATAGTAACCGATATTTATCTAATTCGGCACAGTCATTAACAGATATACTAAACTAACAAATATTTAATTTAAAAGCAATCGCGGCAAAAGTAACGAATTATTGAAGAAAGTCACTGTTTTCGACCGATCGTTCCTATGGGAGCTATATGATATAGTCACCCGATCTTGATCAAATTTGGCATAGTCGTTTAAATGTATAATAAACTCACCAATATTAAATTTTACGACAATAGCTCAGAAAATAACGAAGTTATTGAGAAAACTCACTGTTCGTGACTTTGCGGTTTGTATGAGAGCTATATGATATAGTGGTCCGATCCGGCTGAATCCGAGATATACAACCCCTGCAGTATATACAAGCCTATATGCAAAATTTCAACTCTGTAGCTCTTACGATCTAGGAGGAGTTTGCGTTGATCCAGACGGACGGACAGACGGACGGACGACGGACAGACATGGATATATGAACTCGTCTCGTCATGCTGATCAAGAATATATATACTTTATATGGTCGGACATGCTTCCTTCTATGCGTTGCACACTTCTGACCAAAATTAATATACCCTTTTTGCAAGGGTATAAAAAGAAATGAAAGCACAAAAACAAAAACACGTATCACAGAGTCGCGGGTAGTCAATAGACGAGAGCGCAAATCAATTAAGAATAGGAAAGAGCGGCAGAGCGCGTCAAATTGAACACATGCAACAACAATTTGTACGCAAGAGCGCGAGATTTAGTTAAAACGGTAAAGACACAAAAGCAAAAGAGATAAACAAAACAAAAACACCGCTAATGCAAGTATTGTTGTAAGTTTTGATTTTATTGAAATTTAAACAAAAGCGATAGCAAGAATTCGCGAAATGAAAATAAAATTCGGATATTGAAATTATTATTAATTAAACCGGTAATTTAAGAGTTATGTAAAAGTATTTAATCGCGAGAAAAAATAAAAGTTGATAAGCGCAAAAAAAACACGACCGTCCTCTGCAACGAGTCTTTTTTTGTTAATTTTTTTTTTTCTGTACTTGTTGTTACTTTAAGTATTTTCTTAGTTTCTATGTTTTTTATATTTTCAAATTCAATTCTAGAGAGCATCCGCTGCGAAATTTTCTTGTCCCCTGATGTATTCTATAGTAAAATCGAACTCTTCTAAATCTAGCCTTATTCTAGTAAGCTTTGACGATGGGTTTTTTAGAGAAAATAGGTATGTTAATGGCTGATGGTCAGTTCTAATTAGAAATTTTTTTCCGTATATGTATGGTTTGAAATATTGAATTGCCCAATGTATTGCTGTTAATTCTTGCTCGATTGTTGACTTATTGCTTTCGCCTTTGTAAATGCTTTAGATGCGTATGATATGGGTAATTGGAGTCCATCAAATTCTTGGCTGAGGACGGCTCCACATGCGATCTTGCTTGCATCAGTGATACAGAATTTTTATTAAAATATGGATATTGAGTATTTGTGGGCTTAATAATTTGTTTTTTAAATATTCAAAAGCTGCTTGACAGTTTGCATCCCAGTTAAATTCTACATTTTTTCTAGATAATCTATTGATAAATTGTGCATGGTATGCAAAGTTTGGAATGAATCTACGGTAGTAATTACAGAATGCTACAAATCTTTTGGCTTCGTCGCCATTCTTGGGAGTCGGGTAATCTTGAATCGTTTTGAATTTGCTTTCGTCTTGTAAAATTCCTTTATTTGTGCATTTGTATCCTAGAAAAGTAAGTAACTTCATGTCTGAAGAAAGAGCATTTGTCAGGGTGCAATTTTAAGTTATATTTTCGGCAGGTTTCAAAAACATCCCTTAAATTTCTGATCATGTGACAGAGCACCCAATTACAATTAGATCATCCATATAAAGGAATGTTTGGGATGGTGATAGACCCGTGAATGCAAGGGACATCATTCTTTGAAACGAGTTTGGTGCAATTTTTAATCCGTATTGCAATCGCTTGAATCTGAATGAGCCCTTATCTGTGGAAAATGATGTTATGTCCCGAAATTTTTCTTCTAATTCTACTTGATGAAATCCTGACATTAAGTCTAAACAAGAGAAGTATTTAGCGCGTCCTAGCTGGTCAAGGATATCGTCCATTCTGGGTAATGGGAATGTATCCGCTACTAGTTGTTTGTTAATTTTTCTATAATCAACTACCAATCTCAACCGTTTTTCCTTGCTGCCAGGTAGCGACTTTTTAGGAACCAATAAAATCGGACTATTGAACTCAGACATTGATGGTTCAATAATATCATCATTGATCAATTTGTCCACTTGTTTATTTATTATTTCGTTTTTTTTGACTGTGTGCTATCCTGTAGTTTTTGGTGTAGACTGGTGTTGTGTCTTTAAGTCTTAATTTTTGCTTATAGAAATTGTTGGAGGATATTTGTTCAGATTGTATTGCGAATACATCATCAAATTCTGAGCATAATTTATGTAGAGGTTCTTTCACGAAAATGGGGTGCTAGTTTGTTCATTATTGTGGATTTATGTTTGAATCATGTTGTTTGTCTATATTTAAGATTTCATATGAAATCTATTTGTAAGATTTCATGCTGATAAAGCCATGTCAGTAACTTGTGTCACCAGACAGTTCATTAACATACTGATTCAGCCCTGGGCAAACGACGTTATGCTCTACCCCTACCTACCTAGAGTTGGTAACAAAACGTTGACGAGAAAGGGTGCGAACGAAGAAGCTCCTACAATCGGTGGTAACAAACGGCCACCACGAACGAATCCAACAGCATCGCTTTGCAAACGTCATTTTATTGTTAAGTCTCAATTAGTTAAAAAACTTATATCAATTATCTACCTAAACGTACGAGTCTGGCATTTCTATTGTTCCTATAAGCCGCACTCCCCGCCGAAGCCTTCCTGACAGCTTCTCCATCTACAATCTTCTACTGGGTAATGTGATTTGCAACCGACATTCTCAGAAGTGGGTTTTAGGTGTGACAATTTTCAGACGTGGGATGGTGTCCAATTTAGAATTTGGATAGTGTGCAAAAAGGAACTGATATTTCTCATAAGTAGAAGTGTGTAAAGAAAAAGGTGACGCGCAATTTTCCGCGGTAGAATAGCGTGGCATGATAAACTCGCAAAGTGTAATGGTGTGTGTTCTGCGCATGAACGAACTCGTGGAAACGAGAACGAAAGACGAATAAGCAAAACGAAAAATCAACGAACATACAAGTGTGAAAGAGACAACAATAATGCCGCAGAAAAACTACGTTTCAAAGAAAGCTTTGCAGCAAAAATGTAGACAAGCTGGATTGTCAACGTCAGGAAATCGAAAACAATTACAGAGAAAACTAACCGCGATCTGTAGTGACGACGAATACGCCAGTGCGGAAAATCAATCAATGGCTAAAAAGATAAACGAATTAAAAAAAACGATTAGAGTATTGCAGGAGCGTTCATTCCAACCTGCAATGATTTCGTCACCAATTGTGCTTATGTTAGTAACGTAAACGTACAAGAAGTTTTTGGAGAAAGAAACGTGCTTGTGACAAACGAACGAACAAACGTAACGTATTTGCCAAACGAAAACACTGCTACGCATATAACTGGGACGACAGAAAGGTAATTTTTGCAGTTCAACAAAAGATGCAAGGTGCAGCTCGTTACTGGCTGGATGCAACGGATGAAATATTTCAAACATGGCCAGAATTTATTTCGAAATTTCCATACGACTTCCCATGTATCAGCAACGCAGCTGATGTTCATTTGAAAATGCTAAAAACCAAACGGGAAACAACGGAATCACCACAAGATTATTTTTATAAAATGCTAGCTATTGGTAAAAAGGGTGAGTTAGCTGATTCAGCAATTGTAATACATATGTATTATAAACGGCATCAACGATTACGATCTTAAGAGAAAGATCTAACCATTATACCTCATGTAACGAACTTTTACGAGATATACATGCCTATGCGGCTCATAACGAAATCAAATATAATCCACATAGCTTTCAAAATAAACGTGAGCCCAACGGTAACACCCAGAAGTCAAGTCAGTCCGTAATAAAACGGATATTTAATTGTCAAAAGATGGGACATTATTCCTCAGATTGTCCTTTTCCACAGCGTAAGCCTCGATGTACTCATTGTAATCGTACTAATCACGACTCTACCAACTGCCCTGAAAAATTTAAAAACGTTTCGAAAGTAAATAAAATTGACTCGAACATCAACTCAGATATTTGTAAATTTATTTCAGTTAACGGAAACGAAACAAACGCATTCGTCGATCCAGGTAGTACACGTACTCTGATTCGAAAATCATTTGCCGAAAACGTAGGCGTTTTGCAACGATGTGCAATCACACTGAACGGATTCGGAGGAGGAAAATTCTTTTGTAACCAAAAACTAAATGCGAAAATCGTTGTCGACAAGATAGGCCACGAAGTCGAAATCCTTGTAGTGGAAAATGACTGAAACGTTTTATTGGGTAAGGATATTCTTTGTCAGGATGGCAATAAACTAATTATTCACGGAAACAAATGTTTTATCGAAAACATACGCCAAATAGAAACAGCTCGAAATATAGCAGATACCGAAAACGAAGAATTGGAAAAGGCCTTAATAGATAATGCTGCTTGTTTCGCGCAGAAAACCAACGAATTAGGTAATTGCTCAATATCGAAAAACCATACCGAACACCGTTTGCGCTCAGACCTATTGTTACGAATATCATATCTGAGCTACTGGAAAACGATATAATTCGTCCTTCGGATTCGCCGTACGCTTCAGGAATCGTCATCGTAGATAAAAAGAATGGAGAACATCGTCTTTGCGTCGACTATCGTCGACTTAACAGTATTACGGTCAAAATTCCATTTCCTATGCCAAACATGGAAGAGCAATTGCTCAATTAGCTGGAAACGTCTATTTTACGCAACTTGATCTACGTATGGGATACCATCAAATCGAGATAAGTGAATCGTCCAAACAGTCACGGCGTTTGTTACAGCTGACGGGCATTACGAATACAACAGAATGCCTTTTGGACTCATTAACGCTCCGGCAGTCTTTCAGTCGGTAATGAACCAAATCATAAAACGTATGGAACCAGACAGTGGCTTAACCCTACGATACGACAAATGCAAGTTTCTGAATAAAACCTGGCGAATGTAAAGTAAGCGCAATTAAAAATTTGAAAGTACCTACAAACGCAAGAGAAGTAAGAAGATTCCTTGGTCTCACAGGTTTCTTCAGAAAATTTATTGAAAATTATTCATTAATATCACGTCCTTTAACAGAACTGCTACGCAAAACGGAGGCGAATACATTTAGTTGGGGAGAAGCCCAGCAACATGCATTTATCGAACTAATCGAAAAACTATGTAGCGAACCTGTTCTCACTCTATACGATTTTTCGGCTAAACACGAAGTACACACCGATGCTTGTGCTTTAGGCCTAGCAGGAGTTTTACTGCAGTTACATAATGACAAAGATTGGCGTCCCGTTTGTTATTTTAGTCGACACTGTACCAACGCTGAGAGTAAATACCACAGTTACGCATTGGAAACGCTTGCAGTAGTAGAAACACTCCAAAGGTTCAGAGTCTACCTTTTGGGAAAATCATTCCGTCTGGTGACCGATGGCTCAGCTATTGCCAAGGTTAAAACGAATAAAGAACTCATTCCACAGGTGGCGCGCTGGTGGATCAAAATAATGGATTACGACTGTGAATTTATTCATCGAGATGGTAGCAAAATGGCGCATGTAGATGCGTTGAGCCGTGCTCCAAATTTACCCCCGGAAGGATCACTAGATGAATTTGTTAGAACCAAAATTTCAGAAATCGACGACTGGTTGTTAACAATCTAACTACAGGACAAAATACTTGCCGAAATAATCGCAGTACTGAAGGTGAATAGGGATTCCCGGAGACAAGGAATTCAAAATATGAACTGATTTTATTTACAAAAGTACGGAGTTTAACGGAGGTAACAATTGTTCTTAAGGAGATCTTATTCTAGTACGACTCACACCCACGCATTCGGGGGTTGAAAAATTATTATTATTTTAGGCACGGCGTCGGCCACTTGACATCCTGCCGTTGTGATCGTTTGGGTTAGTTTACAATTACAAGTGTTTTTCCCACAACGCGTGTGGCTGATTGTAATTCTAGTCATAATGCTAGGTTAGTTGTTTGTGCCAAAGTACAGTTGTATTATATTTTCTTTAGTGCATCTGATTTGGTGAAGCCGCTTCAGATGGACACGGTGTTTATTCTTAAACATTCTGCGCGGGGCCACCAAATGGGGCGAGTGGGATTTATTTGTATAGTATGTAATTAGTTTTTTATTTAAGCGACCTTTAAATTGTTAGAAAACCATGCTTTGCCTCCGCTCGCCTCTCCTTAAACTCGTTCGAACTCCGCTCGCCTCTCCGATCTGCTCCTGCGGCCACCTGGCACCATACTTTTCGTCTCTGAAATTATGTTGTTGCTCTTCTGCTAACGTGTTGCCTCTTTGCAAATATTTCATTGCTCTTCTGCTGTCCTTTGTTGGCTAATTGCAACTGTTTCATTGCTCTGCTGCTGATCTTTGTTGCCTACTTGCAACTACATACAGCGTTTGCAACGACATTAGTGTACATACACACTGCCGAAATTACTACAATTGCTCCACTAGCTAAACTGCCTTTAAATTCAGACGCACGCATTTTTTATTTATTAAGCAATAATATTTTCCTTTAATTTTATACTCTGTCTCTTACCACTGGTGGGGGAAAACAAGAGTTATTTATTTTGCTACCTTTAGCTGATCTTATTATAAGAATTCAGACTTTAAGGAGCTGATTGAATCATTTGCACATTCCTTTTTTGTACTGGCTCTGGGATATATAATTTTTCTTCCCTAGTTTTTAGTTTACCTCCAATGTGAGGTCCTGCCGGGGGCCATAAATGTATTTCTTGAGTTTTGTTCTTGAGTTTGTTTGGCATTGTATTTTTTTTATTTTGACATTTACCTTTCTTGTTCTCCCAACGTTGTTTAAAACCTGTGACATCTATTGTTGTTGCCACTACAGATTTATACTTTTTCGATTTGGTGCATCCCGAGACGATCCAACCAAATTGAATATTTTGGCCTAGTAGCCCATCAATTTTTGTAATTCCCCCTTTTAAGATTTGGGTATAAACGTTTACACCCATTATTATATCAACCTTACCAGGTTTATTAAACGAAGGATCAGCTAGCACGTAAGTTTGCCATTTTGACATATCCACGTTTGCTATCTTTAATGGAAGAGATTCCATTAACTTTGGCAACGCAATTGCCTCTACCTTAAGATGTCTTTTCCAGAAATTTCGCGTCTTTACATCTATTTTTACTTTATATTTTGATTTTTGGGCTTTTATTGAGGACACGCCACTTATTTCTGTATATTGTTTAATTTTAGGTAATTTTAATATTTGAGCGGCCTCTTCAGACAAAATGGTGCTCTGTGAACCACAATCAATAAGGGCTCTTAGAGTCTTATATCCCCCATTTACATTTTTTACTTGTATTACAGCTGTGGCCAACAGTGTTGGTTGTGCCGTTACACAAGTATTAATACTCTCCTGTTTTTCTTGAGAATGGAGTAAGGTATGGTGTCCTTTACTGCACAATGAACAGACCATTTCATTAGTGCACACTTTATTGCTTGAATGATTTAAACATTTTGTGCAAAGCTGTACTTTTTTGGCTGTTTCATACCTTTCCGTAGTGTCAATCCTTTAAACTTATAGCACCTATACGCTTTATGCCCGGCAACTTTGCAAATCGGACATTTAGCTTCGAATTCCGCATAATTTAAAAGAGTTTGTAGCGGTTTCTTCTCTTCTTTGTTCATGGCACTTAACGAGCAATATCTTTGCTCCAAGTATTCCATGACATCAGATAGCTTTTGAATTTCCCTTGTTTTTCTAATTTGGCTCTCATACAGTTGAGCGAATATTACGTAAACTTCATCGGACAAATTTGCTTTAATTTTAATTAAGTGTATTGACTCATTAATTATGCCAATCACTCCCTTTACACTTTTTGCGGATTCATTGTTGATCATCGGTAAATCAACGATCCGACTTAGTTGTTCGGAAAATACCCTCCGATTATTCTCGTACCGCTTGGTTAACAGTTCCCAAGCGGCACTATAATTGTCAGCTGAACCTGACAATAGATGAGCTACCATGCTCCTTGCTTCGCCCTTTAACGCGGATTTTAAGTAATTGAACTTAAGAGCCAGACTTAAATCCTCTCTTTTTTCAATTAATTCCGCAAATAGTTCCACAAACAGGTCCCATTCTCTAGGTTCTCCAGAAAATGTGGGTACCTGTATTTTTGGCAACACCGGTAGTTCGCCTCTCACGGTAACATTCTCAACTTTCAAATTTTTCTGATCGTTTATTTTCTCTTCTAATGCTACCAAGGTATTCTGAAGGTCGAACTCCAATTCTTCTATCACCTCTTTAAACGTTTCATTATCCCTGTATAGTTCATGTGTATAAGCTTGGCACACCTGTACCTTCCTGAACAAGAATTTTATTTTCTTAATATACATTTCGCCTGTTCTATTGTCTATCGTACGTAAATCTTTGCTCACCATCTCCAAATATTGCTGGAGATGACGAACCTTTTCTTCAAATTTTTCCTGGTTCTCAATACTGGAGGTCGCGTTTCCCCGTGACTCTCCGTTGCTGACCTCAACATTTTCTGACATTGTTGCATCTGCTTCAATGGTTTCAGAAACAACAGTGCTCGGCCTGCTGGACTCTCCTTTGGCTAGTAATTTGGCTGCCATATCTAAACCTTCCTCATACTTCCCATCTGTGAAATAGTACTGTTGAGTTACACCACTCTCTAGCATTTGACTATGGTAACTAATCCATAGCTTCTGTATCTCATTTACTTCGTTAATAATCTTGCTAGTAAACTTACTAGCATCTAACTCTTCTAGCTTTTTTAACCTTTTATGCAACTCGTGTTGCTTCGCTAATAGTTTTTCAGTTTTTGTGGGGAACATTTTTGTCTTATTCATATATTAGGATACCGGTATAAGTATATAAGTATATAAGTATATAATAATAAAATATTTATAACTATTTAAATTTATATCTTATCTGATGATCCTGTTGTAGACACCGTTCGCCACTGTTGTCCGCCAAGTAGAGTTGTCTGCCGCTGCGTAGCGATAGTTTGCTCGCCTTTTTGTTTTATCAGCTGCTGTTGTCCAGGGCCTATAGGCTCAGGCGGTACCGGTGCCGGTCATCGCACCAGACTTTCTTCTATTGGCAATGTATATTCTCCAGCGGCCTCTCCTTTGCAACTATCTTGTTGCTCTGCTGCTGTTGGTAGTTGGCAATTTGCAACTACATATAGTGTATATATACACTAGTACACTTTTTTCGATATTAGGGCTTCGAATACGCCACACACCAACTTTATATTTTTATATTTTTTTACCGCTGCCGGAATTATTGCAGTTGCTCGACTAGCCAAACTGCCTTTATATACTCGGTCTCACGCACTTTTTATTTATTAAGCAATATTTTGCTTTTATATTATACTCTGTCTGTTACCACTGGTGGGGGAAAACAAGAGTTTTTTTTATTTTGCTACCTTTAGCTGATCTTAGCATTTACACTTGCATAAGAATCCAGACTTTAAGGAGCTGATTCATTCTCTGAGTCTCTTACCACTGGTGGGGGAAAACTACAGAGTTCTTTTTTATCGAAGGACCAAACATGATCCATCCAGCTCGAAGGACCAAAATGAATAGGGATTCCCGGAGAGAAGTAAAATAACCCAATCTTCATTCCTTGAATTCAAAATATGAACTCATTTTATTAACTAAAGTACGGAGTTTATATAGGAAATCTTAGGCTCTAGGAGGTAACAATTGTTCTTAAGGAGATCTTATTCTAGTACGACTCACACCCACGCATTCGGGGGTTGAAAAATTATTATTATTTTAGGCACGGCGTCGGCCACTTGACATCCTGCCGTTGTGATCGTTTTGGGTTAGTTTACAATTACAAGTGTTTGTTCCCACAACATGTGTGGGTGATTGTATTTCTAGTCATATGCTAGGTTAGTTGTTTGTGACAAAGTACAGTTGTATTATATTTTCTTTAGTGCATCTGATTTGGTGAAGCCGCTTCAAATGGACACGATGTTTATTCTTAAAGATTCTGCGAGGGGCCACCAATGGGGCGATTGGGATTCTTTTATTTTTATTGAGTTGTCTTACAATTAAAAAAATTACAAATTATTATCATTAGTAAAATAATTATTATTAAAGAAGCAAGACCAGCTACATAATGGAAGTTGAACTCTAGCAGACCAATATTATGTTGCTTTAACGATTATAACTGACTTCCTGTTCTTTTGTATTCTGCCGTATGGTTTACTAAATTGGCTTCTACTGAATTTTATATTATATTTGGCAAATTACTAATATCGCCCAATGCTTAACAATTTCTGTTTCGGGATATCTACCCACTCCTGATGTGTATTACTGTCTTGACTTCTAGCCTTTTTATATGGTGAAAACTTTAAAGACCAACTACACCTGCTTTTCGGTTTAAACCAATGTGGCTTTTGCTCCACTGTTTTCATATTTCGGTAATACCTGAAATTTGAGCGGTTATTCTGTTCAAATGTTGTCCCTTTATTTTGGAATACCTCCCTTTTTCTAATACAGACTTAGACAATTTTTTAACGGAATCTTTTTTGACATTATTTTTTAAATTATCTTTATTTATTATTGCCATTTGCACATTCCTTTTTTGTACTGGCTCTGGGATATATAATTTTTCTTCCCTAGTTTTTAGTTTACCTCCAATGTGAGGTCCTGCCGGGGGCCATAAATGTATTTCTTGAGTTTTGTTCTTGAGTTTGTTTGGCATTGTATTTTTTTTATTTTGACATTTACCTTTCTTGTTCTCCCAACGTTGTTTAAAACCTGTGACATCTATTGTTGTTGCCACTACAGATTTATACTTTTTCGATTTGGTGCATCCCGAGACGATCCAACCAAATTGAATATTTTGGCCTAGTAGCCCATCAATTTTTGTAATTCCCCCTTTTAAAATTTGGGTATAAACGTTTACACCCATTATTATATCAACCTTACCAGGTTTATTAAACGAAGGATCAGCTAGCACGTAAGTTTGCCATTTTGACATATCCACGTTTGCTATCTTTAATGGAAGAGATTCCATTAACTTTGGCAACGCAATTGCCTCTACCTTAAGATGTCTTTTCCAGAAATTTCGCGTCTTTACATCTATTTTTACTTTATATTTTGATTTTTGGGCTTTTATTGAGGACACGCCACTTATTTCTGTATATTGTTTAATTTTAGGTAATTTTAATATTTGAGCGGCCTCTTCAGACAAAATGGTGCTCTGTGAACCACCATCAATAAGGGCTCTTAGAGTCTTATATCCCCCATTTACATTTTTTACTTGTATTACAGCTGTGGCCAACAGTGTTGGTTGTGCCGTTACACAAGTATTAATACTCTCCTGTTTTTCTTGAGAATGGAGTAAGGTATGGTGTCCTTTACTGCACAATGAACAGACCATTTCATTAGTGCACACTTTATTGCTTGAATGATTTAAACATTTTGTGCAAAGCTGTACTTTTTTGGCTGTTTCATACCTTTCCGTAGGTGTCAATCCTTTAAACTTATAGCACCTATACGCTTTATGCCCGGCAACTTTGCAAATCGGACATTTAGCTTCGAATTCCGCATAATTTAAAAGAGTTTGTAGCGGTTTCTTCTCTTCTTTGTTCATGGCACTTAACGAGCAATATCTTTGCTCCAAGTATTCCATGACATCAGATAGCTTTTGAATTTCCCTTGTTTTTCTAATTTGGCTCTCATACAGTTGAGCGAATATTACGTAAACTTCATCGGACAAATTTGCTTTAATTTTAATTAAGTGTATTGACTCATTAATTATGCCAATCACTCCCTTTACACTTTTTGCGGATTCATTGTTGATCATCGGTAAATCAACGATCCGCTTAGTTGTTCGGAAAATACCCTCCGATTATTCTCGTACCGCTTGGTTAACAGTTCCCAAGCGGCACTATAATTGTCAGCTGAACCTGACAATAGATGAGCTACCATGCTCCTTGCTTCGCCCTTTAACGCGGATTTTAAGTAATTGAACTTAAGAGCCAGACTTAAATCCTCTCTTTTTTCAATTAATTCCGCAAATAGTTCCACAAACAGGTCCCATTCTCTAGGTTCTCCAGAAAATGTGGGTACCTGTATTTTTGGCAACACCGGTAGTTCGCCTCTCACGGTAACATTCTCAACTTTCAAATTTTTCTGATCGTTTATTTTCTCTTCTAATGCTACCAAGGTATTCTGAAGGTCGAACTCCAATTCTTCTATCACCTCTTTAAACGTTTCATTATCCCTGTATAGTTCATGTGTATAAGCTTGGCACACCTGTACCTTCCTGAACAAGAATTTTATTTTCTTAATATACATTTCGCCTGTTCTATTGTCTATCGTACGTAAATCTTTGCTCACCATCTCCAAATATTGCTGGAGATGACGAACCTTTTCTTCAAATTTTTCCTGGTTCTCAATACTGGAGGTCGCGTTTCCCCGTGACTCTCCGTTGCTGACCTCAACATTTTCTGACATTGTTGCATCTGCTTCAATGGTTTCAGAAACAACAGTGCTCGTCCTGCTGGACTCTCCTTTGGCTAGTAATTTGGCTGCCATATCTAAACCTTCCTCATACTTCCCATCTGTGAAATAGTAGTGTTGAGTTACACCACTCTCTAGCATTTGACTATGGTAACTAATCCATAGCTTCTGTATCTCATTTACTTCGTTAATAATCTTGCTAGTAAACTTACTAGCATCTAACTCTTCTAGCTTTTTAACCTTTTATGCAACTCGTGTTGCTTCGCTAATAGTTTTTCAGTTTTTGTGGGGAACATTTTTGTCTTATTCATATATTAGGATACCGGTATAAGTATATAAGTATATAAGTATATAATAATAAAATATTTATAACTATTTAAATTTATATCTTATCTGATGATCCTGTTGTAGACACCGTTCGCCACTGTTGTCCGCCAAGTAGAGTTGTCTGCCGCTGCGTAGCGATAGTTTGCTCGCCTTTTTGTTTTATCAGCTGCTGTTGTCCAGGGCCTATAGGCTCAGGCGGTACCGGTGCCGGTCATCGCACCAGACTTTCTTCTATTGGCAATGTATATTCTCCAGCGGCCTCTCCTTTGCAACTATCTTGTTGCTCTGCTGCTGTTGGTAGTTGGCAATTTGCAACTACATATAGTGTATATATACACTAGTACACTTTTTTCGATATTAGGGCTTCGAATACGCCACACACCAACTTTATATTTTTATATTTTTTTACCGCTGCCGGAATTATTGCAGTTGCTCGACTAGCCAAACTGCCTTTATATACTCGGTCTCACGCACTTTTTATTTATTAAGCAATATTTTGCTTTTATATTATACTCTGTCTGTTACCACTGGTGGGGGAAAACAAGAGTTTTTTTTTATTTTGCTACCTTTAGCTGATCTTAGCATTTACACTTGCATAAGAATCCAGACTTTAAGGAGCTGATTCATTCTCTGAGTCTCTTACCACTGGTGGGGGAAAACTACAGAGTTCTTTTTTATCGAAGGACCAAACATGATCCATCCAGCTCGAAGGACCAAAATGAATAGGGATTCCCGGAGAGAAGTAAAATAACCCAATCTTCATTCCTTGAATTCAAAATATGAACTCATTTTATTAACTAAAGTACGGAGTTTATATAGGAAATCTTAGGCTCTAGGAGGTAACAATTGTTCTTAAGGAGATCTTATTCTAGTACGACTCACACCCACGCATTCGGGGGTTGAAAAATTATTATTATTTTAGGCACGGCGTCGGCCACTTGACATCCTGCCGTTGTGATCGTTTTGGGTTAGTTTACAATTACAAGTGTTTGTTCCCACAACATGTGTGGGTGATTGTATTTCTAGTCATATGCTAGGTTAGTTGTTTGTGACAAAGTACAGTTGTATTATATTTTCTTTAGTGCATCTGATTTGGTGAAGCCGCTTCAGATGGACACGATGTTTATTCTTAAACAGAAGGGAAAGCATCACAGTGATCAACTGAAGCAACTACGTATTGATTATGTCATCGAAAGTCATCGCTTTTATCGGAAAATGGAAAACACTATTCTCTTCGTTGTGCTAAAGGCAGTAAGATGGCGCATTATTAAAAGTTGCCATGAGTCTAAAGGTCGCATGCATTACAACGATGTTGAACCGGTTCCTTTTCGCCGACTTCACGCGGATCATTTGGGTCCTTTTATTCGAAGCAAACGAGGAAATACTCATATACGGGCTATATCTGATTCATTCAGTAAATTCCTAATCGTAAAAGCAGTTAAAAGTACAAAATCATTACCTGTTCTATCGACGCTAAACGAAGTTTCTAGTTACTTTGGCTTGCCAAACTTTATTATAACAGACCGTGGAACAGCGTTTACGTTAAAATTATTTGAAGATTACTGTAAGCAAAACCATATCCAACACGTTAAGAATGCTGTACGAACACCCCGTGCAAATGGTCAAGTGGAGCGCGCTAATCAAATAATTCTCAATTATATACGAACGATGAACGAAAATCCAAAGGATTGGGATCTGGCTCTTCATAACCTTCAATGGACCGTCAACTCGCAGAAAAACAGTACCACTGGATTCAGTCCAATTGATCTATTATTTAATTTCAACGCTATTGATGTCGTGCAGAACAATCTTACTGCAGCGATACACGCAGATCTGGATAAGCCATATTCCACCGAAACCGTCACCGAAATTCGAAGTCAAGCCGCAGCCAATATCGCATCAGAACGAGCTAAATGGAAGAAACGTTTTGACGCCAAACATGCTAACCCCTTTGTTTATTCCACAGGTGATCTTGTAGTAGTAGAAAACGAACCAGCCGCGACAGGTGAATCGCGTAAACTGGAACCACGATACCGAGGTCCTTATCAAGTGGCCAAAAGCCTTGGAAACGATCGTTATTTAATCAAAGATGTCCCCAGCATACAGGTTACAGGACGAAGATACTCGAATCGAGGGCGATCCGAATGCAGGATTGGCCGAGCTGTCACCAGACAGTTCATTAACATACTGATTCAGCCCTGGGCAAGCGACGTTATGCTCTACCCCTGGTGTTATCGATAAGTATAAAAAGAGTTGGTAACAAAACGTTGACGAGAAAGGGTGCGAACGAAGAAGCTCCTACGATCGGTGGTAACGAACGGCCACCACGAACGAATCCAACGGCATCGCTTTGCAAACGTCATTTTATTGTTAAGTCTCAATTAGTTAATAAACTTATATCAATTATCTACCTAAACGTACGAGTCTGGCATTTCTATTCTATTGTTCCTATAAGCCGCACTCCCCGCCGAAGCCTTCCTGACAGCTTCTCCATCTACAATCTTCTACTGGGTAATGTGATTTGCAACCGACATTCTCAGAAGTGGGTTTTAGGTGTGACACTTGGTATTGTTGTTAAAGGTTGTAAATTATTCTCAATCATCCAAATTGAGGCAGAAATTTTAGGTTGAAGCCCGAAATATGGTATTCATAGGGTATACATATATATGGTAAATGTGATGTGTGGAATTGTATTTTTTCGCATTTTCGCATTAATCGAATAAAAAATGAAATAAAATATTATAAAATTGTTCATATAACTATAAAATAAGATTAAGATTAAATATTTGTGTTCGTATTTTTATCATAGAAGTAATTAAATGAAACGTTGAATTGTTGAAATAGTTATGCATCGTTTTCAGAACTGAAGTTTTAAATACATAAAACATTCTGCAATGTTTTAGCTTAAACGAATCCAAACTGGTTTTTAGCCGGCTTTAAGTCAAGTAAAATTGTTAAAGATATGGTCTTGGAAAAGTCTGCCGACCACATTTATTTTTTTTCCTTTTAGTCTAAAAAAATCAACAAAAAATTTGTGGTCGATCGGATAATGTTTAATGGGCGCGGAACTCACCTAAAGTTTTCAGTGTGATGCGCCCATATAAGCATACATAGCACCATACAAATATCGCAAGAGTGAGCGAGACGGCATGCTATGCAATAAAATGTTAGTACCTTGCTAACACTATTGATGTTATTTTACAAAAAAAAAGAAAAATAGAATCAAATGTTTCTTAATTAATGGTTTTATCTTATCCACAAAAAGTAGAATCTTCAACCGGCAAAAATATTGCTGAGACAGTTTTTGACAGGCTAGTTAAATGGAATATAGTTGATCAAGTCAATGGCTTGTCCTATGAAACCACGGATGCAAATACAAGCAATTAGTCAGGAGCAGCAGTCCAATAATCTCACCGTACCGCCATATGTAAAAATATTGTCAAAATATACATTAAAGCATGGTTGAAGTGTAAAAAACGCTACTGAGGCTCCTTACCTTGATACCTTGCCGAAGACTCAATAGCTCTGGCGTTTTTTGATTCGAATGTCTCCTCCGAAGAAAAAATTCGTATGGTTAGCAGTCTTAACTCAAAGGAACCAAATGTTCAAATCAAAAATAGTAGACATAACTCTAATTTCGTAGACTTCCAAAAATACTTTATTTCTGACTTTGTGTCATCAAAAACAAAGGATTGTTTGAGAAAGCTAAGCTACCACAAACTGGTACTTGAACTGGATCCATCGAACTGAAAGCAAACATTTGAATTTGTGGACGGTTTGACATACTGCCGTGATCTTCTTGTGGTAAATGATATGGCCGAAGAGGAGTCAAATTTATGCAGGAATACATCAGAGTTCTCACAAACAACGAGGAAGAAAAACAATTATTGCTTCAAGTTGGTGAAGCTTTTTAAAAAAAATACCCCACTGTAAAAAAGTGATCTAGTCAGTCATAATAACACAAATTTAAGTTAAAACCAAATAATTAATTGTTTCTGTTGGAGGAGACGTCATTGTTAACTTAGATTTGTATATTAAAATTTCTTATATTATTTGTTTAAGATTATCGGAATTTCTACCACTGTATTTACATTAACATGTTCTAAAAGCTTTTGTTACATGGCTCATGAAGAGCTTCTAACTCATGAAAACGAAATATAAAGAAGACTTCTTTCTGGAATTCGAAGAGGAGAAGACTTAATTTTCCTCACTCCACTCCACATGCTATTGAGCATTGGAGTTTTGTACCATCTGCAACTGGCAGATCAAACATTGGCGACCGTGACAGGACCTTGCACTTCGCAAGTCCCAACATAAAAACTTAAAAACTATATAAATTCGTTCATTATGTTGCATTCATCGTTACATCATCTTGGACAGTCATCATTGGACTTTTCAGCGTACATCATCATCACATTCATCAGTGGACTTCTTCATCGTTAATAATCATCTTGGATAGTCGTCATCGGACTTCTTCATCATTGGCATTTGCAAGACATCATCGTGGACATTTACGTGGAGCCCTATCATAACCTAAGTCAACTTGAGTGTGTAAATTTACAGTATCTATTTCCACCCAAATTTTCACTCAATTACCACTCATTAGCGATCGTAAAGCTTTCACATGCTTTACACTCACATGTAAAACACTCGTAAGCTTTAACACGTGCTAAGTATTAAGCACAGCGGAGTAAGTACTCAAACTGTCATATAGAGAAAGGATCTACATATTAAAGCTCACTTATTAAGCTCTTGAGTGAAACTTAATGCATTTGAGTGTTTTTATTAAAACTAGAACTCGTTTAGCTCACGTTTAATTCATTTCTAACTTGCTACATTTCTTTCGTTAAGGGCCCAAAATGTCTCCACCAAATGAAACGCAGCTTCTACCTCTCAGACAACAACGGAATCAACTGCAATCTAGTATTCAAAGTTTAAGAGCTAGAATCGATCTTGAAAATGACCCTATTATATTAGATTGTCAGTCTCAAATTATTGAGTCGTACTTTAAACAAGCATTACAAGTTCTAACCAATATTGAAAAGCTAGATCCAGCAGACGCGAATCGGGCAGAGATAGAAAATCTTTTTATCGAAACAAAGGCAATCATATTACGGCGCATTGGCGCAAGTAAAAAGGAAAAACCAGAAGAACTTAGTTTCTTTAATTCATCGACTTATCATGGGGGACATCATAATCGGCTTCCATCCCTCAAATTACCTAAATTCGACGGCAAATATGGGGAA
Organism: Drosophila willistoni; assembly: GCF_018902025.1. Taxonomy (NCBI): domain Eukaryota; kingdom Metazoa; phylum Arthropoda; class Insecta; order Diptera; family Drosophilidae; genus Drosophila; species Drosophila willistoni. The sequence continues at coordinate 66,454 of NW_025814536.1, read as the reverse complement.
TTCAAAAATTTATTACTTCATTTACAAATATGGTACATGAAGACAACTCATTGTCCAATGTTGACAAATTTAACTATCTAATAAGTTGTCTATCTGGCCAAGCTCTAAGCGTAGTCTCGCCATTTCAAGTATCAGACGAAAATTATCCCAAGGCCCTAGAGCGCCTCAACGAGCGATATGACAAGAAAGTTCTTATTTTCGTAGAACATATTTCAAGTTTATTTAACATTGCTAGCATGAAAAAGGCAGACGCTGTTACCCTACGTACAATTTTGGATACGGTTTCAGCTCTACGCGGATCATTGTTGTCTCTTGGGTCTGAAGCTGATGTATTAAACGCAGTATTTATTCACATTGTTATGTCAAAAATTGATCTTGAATCCAAACAAGCATACGATATGATAAATTGCCAGACTGGGCCGACTGTTATCAAATTCTCAGTCGACACTGTCAATATTTGGAAGGGTATCTGCGAAACCGACAAGAGGAAAGACCCGTCAGAGACAAAATTCATAGTACTTCAAAAGTATTTGTTGCAGCCCAAAGTAGATCCATTCAATGTCAGTCAACTGAGCATAGGTTAGCATTCTGTCCAGTTTTTAATTGCTACCTTTTATTGAGCGATTTAAGATTGTTAAAACAGCGTCACTTTGTTTAAATTGCCTCAATAAGGGTCATCCAGCCTCAAAGTGTCCTTCATTGAATAGATGTCGTCATTGTGGAGGTTTACATCACACAAACATGCATAAGGATTCAAACGTCCAGGGAAATTATCAACTAGATGGACCTTCTATCCATCATCAATCGCAACAAATCATTCATAATACACATGACGAAAGTAAAACATTTGCAACATCAATGTTGACTCGCCACGCTCGGCGGGGATTACTTCCAACAGCAATAGTTCTTATTCAAGACAACTTGGTGAGTTTCAGCTCGCAAGAGCATTACTTGATTCGTGCTCTGAGCTTACCTTTATAACTGAAGAATTAGCCAAAAGGCTTCAGCTTCCGTTTCGTTACGATCATTATGAGATTGCTGGAATCGGTGAATTACGTACACATATGAAACATTCCGTATCTACCAAAATTCGTTCAAGAATATCTACAGATGAATGGAATATGGAGTTTATCGTGACTAAATCTATATCTCTACCTCACCCTGAAAAGAGACTAGATGTGTCAAATTGGGCCATTCCCAAAGAAATTGAGTTAGCCGACCCATTCTTTTATAAGCCCGGAAAAGTAGATCTATTGCTTAGCGTAAAGGAGTTTTTTGATCTACTTAAAACTGGTAAAATTAGTTTAGGAATTGGTCTTCCTCATCTAGTGGAAACTGCATTAGGATGGATCGTCGGGGGTAAGATTGCTGAACCTCAATCAACTCAACAATACACTTGTAATTTAACGCAACAGCAGGACCTTAACATATTATTAGAAAGGTTTTGGAAAATGGATGAATACATGGAATTCAAAATAAAGATATTTCGTTAACCTCAGAAGAACAAGCATGTGAAACTCACTTTCAGGTGCACACACAATTCCTGGATTGAGAGCGCATACAGGTTCGGTTGCCTTTCAAGGAATCTCCTGAACAACTTGGAGACTCGTTGTCCTGTGCAAAAAGACGTTTTCTTCAACTCGAAAGACGGCTTGCATCTCAACACCAATTAAAGGAAATGTACATCGATTTTTAGATGAATATCTTAAGTTGAATCACATGGAGGTAGCTTCGTTAGATAATTTGCAATCGGGAAATCATTACATTGTTCCTCACCATTGTGTCCTTAGACCGCAGAGCTCATCAACTAAACTTCGCATAGTATTTGACGCTTCGTCTAAATCATCATCAAATATATCATTAAATGATATTCTCATGGTTGGTCCTACTATTCAACAAGATCTAATCCTAACATTACTCTCCTTTCGTTTGTATCGCCATGCTATTACAGCTGACATAACAAAAATGTACAGACAATTTCTCGTCGCACCTGAGGATAGAAGTTTCCAACAAATCTTGTGGAGAATGTCACCGCAAGAACCTATTCAATTATTTCAATTGAATACTGTTACCTATGGATGTCGTGCGCTCCATTTCTCGCAATCAGGTCCTTAAAGTTTTTATCAGAGACGTATAAGGAGTTGTTTCCGATTGGAGCTGCTGTATTAGCTGAGGATATGTACGTCGACGATCTACTTTATGGAGCTGACTCAATCGAAGAACTCAATGCTAAGACGAATGAAGTTACCAAATTGCTCTCAAAGGCAGGCTTAGAATTGACAAAGTGGAATTTTAGTGGGGCACCAACAGATTATGAATATAATCTCAATATTGACAATAGTGATGTCACCAAGGCTCTTGGCATGTCGTGGCTGCCAACTGAAGATCTTATATTATTTCGATTTGATCTTCCATTAACTGCAATACCAACAAAACGAAAAATAGTATCGATCATGGCCAGGCTCTATGATCTGCTAGGATTATTAGCGCCAGTCGTAGTACGCTACAAAATCTTGATCCAAGACTTGTGGATCGAGCGCTTGGACTGGGACGACCCGTTGCCAGAGATCTTACGGACTAGATGGCAACAACTTGAAGCTGATTTATCTAATCTTGACATGGTTCGAGTAAATCGATTTGTTAACACATCACCAAAAAATAAGTGTGAAATCCATGGATTTTCGGATGCCTCAAATCGAGCGTATGGATCTTGCATATACGCAAGGGTTTTGGACAACGGAAAATATGTAACTTCATTGATCATTTCGAGATCGAGAGTTGCGCCCACTCAATCGCAAAGCATACCTCGTTTAGAGCTTTGTGCTTCCGTTTTACTCTGCCAAACATGGACTAAAATCAAACACAAATTAAACTGTCTTGTCAGCAAACATATTTTTTGGACAGATTCAACTGTCGTTCTCCATTGGATTAAAATGCACCCATCAACTCTAAAATGCTTTATTGCCAATCGCGTATCAACCATACAAACTCAATCACAGGATATCATTTGGAGTCACGTGCCTGGAAAGGATAATCCAGCCGACATTGTTTCACGTGGCTGTGCAGCGCGCGATTTGATGCAGACAATTTGGATTCATGGACCAAGGTTCTTAACACTTGATGCATTACATTGGCCGAAATCTGAAAGGAAGACAGATTTCCAGGTCAAAGAATTAGAATTGCGAAACACCCTTGTATTGAAATGTAGCACTAGTTATAAAGAAAAGAGCATAGTTGAGCAGATCATTAGTAGACTATCATCGTTTCGTATGATTGTGAGAGTCTTAGCATACGTTTTACGAGTTTTCAACCGAGTTCCTATTAACCGCAATAATACGATAAATGCTACAAGAAGCATTTCAGTAGAAGAATTAAATTGGCTTTTAATCATATAATCTCTTCCATTCAGAGTGATGTGTTTGCGAAAGAACTAGTTAAGGACGAAGTCTGAAGCCGGAGCTTCAAAGTTAAATCCATTCATCTCAAATGAACAGATAGGTTCTCAAAATATTTGACTTATCCGTGTTGGAGGCCGTCTTGCAATGGCTGACATACCATTGGACGCTAAAATGCCGTTATTGCTTCCAAAGACTCATAATTTCACTTATAAATATATTGAAGATCTTACTTGCGAAACCTTCACGCGGGAGCTAAGGTTTTGATAGCGATTCTGCGCCTAACAGTATGGATTGTAAATGCTCGCGAACTGGTCCGAAAGGTTGTTAGAATTGCACACATTGCTATCATTACAAATGTATTAATGCGACAAATTATGGGTAACCTCCCAGCTGACCGTCTCCTGGCCGAACGCCCGTTTCTGATATGCGGAGTAGATCTATGTGGACCATTTCTTACGTCGTACCGCATTCGAAGCAAAGTTCCTTACAAAACATATTTGGCCATATTTGTTTGCTTTTCTTCAAAAGCTATTCATACAGAACTAATCTCTGACCTATCTGCTAATAATTTTATTCCCTGTTTGAAGCGATTCATCGGACGACGTGGCATACCCAAAAGGATTTATTGTGACAATGCCACCAACTTTGTCGGAGCATGTTCGCAACTTAAAGGCTTCAAACGGCAATTCTGTTCAGAACTCAATGCAAAAAATCTGGAGGAATTTAGCCGAAATGCCGGCTTTGAATTCAATTTCATTCTACGCGTGCTCCCCATTTTGGAGGCTTATGGGAATCCGCAGTAAAGTCAATGAAGACTCTGCTCATCAAAAATTTGACCTCTTCTCATTTGACGTATGAAGAGCTTCAATCGATTGCAATTGAAGTGGAGGCGATATTGAGTTCCCGTCCAATATCCATTCACAGCGATGATCCAATGACGGGGAGGCTCTGACGCCAGCACACTTATTGATCGGATGTTCATGCAAGCGATCCCTGAACCGGTAATAAATGACTCAAAACTATCTTATCTATCTCGTTGGCAAAGGGTGACCTATCTCAAGCAACGCTTCTGGGAACCTGGAAGCGCGACTATGTACATCAATTACAACAACGCTCTAAGTGGTTGCATCCCGAAAACAACATCGCAAAGGATCAATTAGTTTCTCATCCATGAAGACAATCTCCCACCGCAATGCTGGATTACTGGGTCGTGTGGTCGAAGCCATACTTGGTGCAGATGGAAGGGTCAGAGTAGCCGTGTTCGCACCAAGAAAGGAATTATTCGTCGCCCATCTGCAAACTTGCTCCATTGCCTTTAAGAGATGACGTTGATGTAAATTGAAGGAGTCATACTTCATCCTTCAATGGGGGAGTATGTTGGAGGAGACGTCATTGTTAACTTAGATTTGTATATATTAAAATTTCTTATATTATTTGTTTAAGATTATCGGAATTTTTACCACTGTATTTACATTAACATGTTCTAAAGCTTCTGTTACATGGCTCATGAAGAGCTTCTAACTCATGAAACGAAATATAAAAATGACTTCTTTCTGGAATTCGAAGAGGAGAAGACTTAATTTCCTCACTCCACTCCACATGCTATTGAGCATTGGAGTTTTGTACCATCTGCAACTGGGCAGATCAAACAGGCACTATACAACAACAACAGCGCCCACTGGATCTTAATAGTACTCTGTTAAACAAACAGCCCAGCCCGAATGAACAACAACAACGGCTACCTGCTAACGAAGTGACTACCCATTACAACAACAACAAGCTCCTGGCGATGAGGAACAACAATTTTATATTGTACGAAGGACCAAACCTAAACCCCCGGCCATTTTTATTACCAATATGCATCTATCTTGCCAATTCTGGACAGGCTTAACTGCCCTGATATTGATGCCAAATTTACTACCAAAACTGTTAAAAGTGGAGACATCAAGATTATTGCAGAGGATCTGGACTCGTATGAGAAGATACTGGATGCCCTAAGGGACTCTCGAGACCAGATGTACACTGACCAAAACCGGGAGGACAGAGGATTCCGAGCCATTATAAAAAACTTGCATTATTCAACTCCTTATGAGAATGTTAAATCCGAAATCATAAAGCTGGGCTTTAAAGTCCGATATGTTAATAATGTCAAACATGCTCGAACCAACCAACCAACCAACATGTTTGAAATCGAACTTGAGCCACGAGTTGACGGAAAGAACAATGAAATTTTTTCAGTCAATCTTATTGGAAAACAGCAAGTGGTTATTCAAAAGCAAAACAGCAGGCTTGAACCGGTCCAATGCCATCGTTGTCAGCGCTATGGCCACTCCAAAAACTACTGTCGCAGGGACTTTATCTGCCTAAAATGTGCTGGAGCACACTCTACAACTGATTGCCAAAAACGCATGGATAACCCGAAGTGTGCAAACTGTGATGGAAATCATATTGCAAGTTATAGAGGATGCCCTGCCTACAAGTTGGCTCGATCCAATATGCTAAGGAATAAGCTAACTAAAAACAAGGCACAACAACACATTCCGCAACAACAACAGCAGCAGATAGTTCATAATAAAAAGCAACGTGAGCAGAAACAACAACAAAAACAACAGCGACTCACCACCTACTACAAGTCACAACAAGCAGCTATCAACTAATCATACGAATAGGTCTCCCTTGCCTCGCCAGAAGGCCTGGCTACAGCCTCTACAACCCATTCTTGATACTCTCAATATATTGTCTCGTTCAATTACAGCTAGCAATGGTAACAATGTTAATAATTATAAATCCTCAATTAAAAAACCAACTAATAATGTTTCTCAACAGCAGAGTATAAATAAGCACATTTCAACGTTAGAAACAATGCAGCGTCCAAGCAGCCAAATCAAAAGCAGCAACAACAACAAATGCGCAAACCTATCAAGCAGTCATCACAACAATTAACTATAATTCAACAGAAGCCTAAGGCTCAACAAAATCAACAACCGCATCAACTACACCTGAAGCAAGCTGTCAACCTGCATATGCAGCAACTGAAACAACAACAAAATCAGCAGCAACATAGTTCTGTGGATCAGCAGCAAATCAGCCAACATAGCATCCTAATAAATGGACGCCCTCGTCTACAGCATTTGCAGCAGCACCAACAGCCGCTTCAACAACAACAACAACAACAACAGCAATTAAAACCAAAACAGCAAATCTCGCAACGAGGGACTGCCACTGCTAATTCTTTGCATATGCCCAGCGGATACCCAACAGCTAGCGAACTGCAATACATAATTTCAATGGTCAATAGTCTGGCCAAACAATTACAACCCATCATCTCTTTCTTGTCTATGTATGCAAATTGCATCAATAACGATAATGATAATAAATATGTCTAGTTCATCTACCAATGTAAACACTCAGTCGTTGCCCTCTGCCATGGGCACGAATGTATATAATCTTCCTTTTGGCAGTCAATATGCTATGCCTGCCAACACACTCAAACTATCCTATTGGAACGCTTATGGAATAGGAAACAGCAAACTAGAACTTTCCCAATTCGTCAATGATAAGAACATAGATATTATGATGGTAATTGAAACCAGATTTGACTCTGTTAACTTTACAGGTGGCAACAATCAGCACCCTTTGCAATTTCAAGGCTTCGTTACATATTATGCTCATCATCCAACTACTCATAGAAAGGGAGGGGTAGCCATTCTCATAAAAGAAGGCATTAAACACTGTTCATTACAAATCATTTCTGAAGATCATGTCCAATGTGCTCCAGTCTCAATTGATCTAGGTGCTAATAGCAAATTGTAATTGCTCCTGTCTATTGTCCACCAGTTGTTAAATGGGACACAGAGCAATTTACAGAATTATTGAATACTATAAGCGACTTAAATTCAAATCCTAAATACATCATTTGTGGCGATTGGAATGCTAAACATAACTGGTGGGGCAACGCACGCTCATGCATTCGTGGTAGATCGCTTCTTGAAGCGATACACATAAATAAAAAAGCCAGCGTTTTGGCCACTGGCTCTGCTACACATTATCCATTTGATAGGAGAAAAAACCCATCTGCAATTGATTTTGCAATTTATTCGTGAATTGACACTAATCGTCTTATTACTAGCTCCAATGCTGACATGCACTCAGATCACCTTGCAATGATTATTGAAATTGGCATCGGTGGTTATCCGTTCTATAAAAAACCGAAAAGGGCTCTCTTTTCCAAACGTTCAAATATCAATCGTTTTCAAAAGGAACTGGAAAAAATAAAGCAGTTAAATGTAGAAATGAAATCGGGCCAAGACATCGAAGATATTATTGACCTACTTACTCACAATATATACATTGCTGCTGCGAAGGCAACTCCGCCAGCACGCAACAATAATCAATTACCCAGCAGCAAATATCCAATCTCTAGCAGTACTCGATGGCTGTTGAGAGAAAAACGCAATTTAAGGAAATCCACCACATCAGATTAAGGACTCCGTTAGCCATAAACGAATACAATATGGTCTACAAAAGATTAAAAAAAGCATTAGAAGCTGATCGAATAAAATATTACAATGGTCTCTTCAATCAAATTAACACGAATGACAGATATCGGTACGCAAAACTCTGGAAACTTGCTAATCACTTCAAGAGGCAGGTTGAGCCTAATCTCACTCACAAACACTGGTGAATTTCGGGATGAAGTTAATGCAGCAACTAATTCTCTCATTCGGCAGAAGACTTTGCAGATGACGTCATCGCTCATGTGGAGAGAAGATGCGCGCTTTATGTTCAGCCCAAATGAACTTCCCCCTCCAATCTTTAAGCACATCACTTTTAGTGAAGTGCTGGCTGAAATTAAAAACCTCGATCTTACTAAAGCTGCAGCTAAAGATAGAATTTGCAATCAAGTAATTAAGTACTTACCATCTAAAGCTGTCTTACTTCTCACAAATATCTATAATTGTATGCTAAGAACTGGCCACTTCCCAAAACAATGGAAACTCGCTACTATTAAAATGATACTCAAACCGAGTAAACCCTCTAGCGAGGTCTCTTCGTATCGACCAATTAGCCTTCTGGCAGGCTTCTCAAAAATCTTTGAATCGCTACTAATGAAACGACTGTTCGATTGTGAATCGTTTGCCAATGCTATACCGGACGAACAATTCGGATTTCGCAAGGAGCATAGTGCTGAGCAACAAATGTCCAGAGTTGTTCAATACATTATGGAAGCACAAGATAATAATCGTTACTGTTCTGCTGTCTTCATTGATATCAGTGAAGCGTTTGATCGCGTCTGGCACGATGGACTTCGCCATAAACTCATTAAGCTATTACCAATTCCTCTCTTCAATATTCTGGACTCATATCTTAAGGACAGGACTTTTGAGGTTTGTTGCACCGATGGAACCATCTCTAGATTAGGAAGCATTAACGCCGGGGTGCCCCAAGGTAGGGTCTGTGATTTATTCTATCTACTCATCAGATATACCAAATCCATCTATGGTGGACTGCCAGCCCTTTAAGAATGAACCAAACATTCAACAAGGCGCGCGTGATTTACTGCTATCCAGTTATGCTGATGATACTGTCATTTTATCAGAACATAAAATCGCCATGTATGCTGTTAATTCTAATACAACTTATCTTGGAAAATTTATGAATTGGGCTAACAACTGGTGTGTCTCAATAAATGTTAAGAAAACTGTTCATGTTCTCTATACTAGGAAAGCAATTACAAAATCTATTGAATCTCTAGCGCCCAAAATTAATTCGCAGAAAATTCCCAATGAATCATCTTACAGATATCTAGGCCTTCATTTGGACCGCAAATTGGGTATGACTGCACATGTTAAATACCTCAAAACACGAACTAGAGGCGTGGAGTGTAAGTTAAACTGGCTCAAAGGTAAATCCAGCAAGCTACCTACGGAATGTAAAATCCTTTTGTTTAAACAATTGGTTGCCTCAATCTGGCAATATGCGCTGCCTATTTGGGGAGCCTTAGCCTCGGACACCCTTTTTGGAACTATTTGTGCTGCTCAAAACACAGCTATTCGACGTATTACTGGTGCATCCAGATATACTACCAATCAAATACTTATGGACAACTTTAACCTCAAATCTGTAGAGGAGGTTTATTCCATTGCTAGTGAACGATTATTCTCTTCTCTCTGTTGTCATGAAAATCCGGTTGGCCTCTATACTTTTCTGAAGCCGTTTAGACCTACTCGTATTCTAAGACCTAGATACAGCAAACAATTGGAACTTTTTCTGGATCCGCAATTAACAACACACAAAAATCTTCAGCTTCCTATATTGGGGGATGTTGTTAAACTTGCTGAAGATAAAATACCCAATATTCCAACTTTAATTAAAATTCAAAATAATGCGTGAAGAAGAATAAAGGAAAAACCAGAAGGCCGGGGCTAACTTTGACCGCGTCAAAGTTTGTATACCCTTGCAACTTTTTTGGTAACTCTTTCCTTACCTATAGCCATTAAAGTAGAAAAACGTTTTATCTAAAAAGGCTAATATTGCGAAAGAACGGCCTACAATCTTAGCGTAGGAAAGAACGAAGATATTGATCAAAGTCACTGTTTTCCTCCGATCGTTCCTATGGGAGCTATATGATATAGTTAGCCGATCTTTATCAAATTTGGCACAGTCATTAATAGATATATTAAACTGACAAATGTTAAATTTGAAAGCAATCGCGTCAAAAGTGTCGAAGTTATTGACAAAAGTCACTGTTTTCGAAAGATCGTTCCTATGGGAGCTATATGATATAGTAACCCGATCTTGATCAAACTTGGCATAGTCGTTTATATCTATAATTAACTCACCAATATTAAATTTCACGACAATAGCTAAGAAAATAACGAAGTTATTGAGAAAAGTCACTGTTCGTGACTTTGCCATTTGTATGGGAGCTATATGATATAGTGATCCGATCCGACTGAATCCGAGATATACAACGCCTGCAGTATATACAAGCCTACATGCAAAATTTCAACTCTGTAGCTCTTACGGTCTAGGAGAAGTTTGCGTTGATCCAGACGGACGGACGGACGGACGGACGTACGGACGGACATGGCTATTTGAACTCGTCTCGTCGTGCTGATCAAGAATATATATACTTTATACGGTCGGAGATGCTTCTTTCTATGCGTTGCACACTTTGACCAAAATTAATATACCCTTTTTGCAAGGGTATAATGAACTGGCGAGGCAAGCGAGACTTAAAAATGTGCCATCTCCAATAATCCCCAGATGTTATATGAAAATGCTAAAAATCGGCCTAAAAGAAGGCACTGAGACCAGAGAAACAGTTAAAAGATCCCTTGCTGATCAACCATTGCATATTCAACAGAAAATTCTACCGCCCCCTACTGAGGAGGAAAAGAAATTGGAATCCGTACTAACTGATGACCAATTATTGGCTGCAGGCATCAAAAATATAGAAACTCTTCTAACTGAGCAAATGGGGCTAAACATCATTGATCTCTCTTTTGATTTTGATGACAATGACGTGCCCTCCATCAGGTTACAAAATCCTACACCTATGCTGCTTAATAATGACAACCTTAATCTTGCCAAAATATGGGCAGAAAGTTCTAATGACCCAAATTGCAAATGCAAAGAAGCTAGCAAAAGCAAAGATGGGCAGCTGCAAAACGATAAAATCAACAAGACAAAAAACAGGTACAAATCGTAGCCGCAAAAACTAGAAAACTTTCTCTTTCACAGGCAAGACTGTTACATAATCCTTTGCTTGGCTCTGAATGTAAATTTGATGCAAATTACAAAGGGTCTGAGGAAGATTCTATTACTCTTCGACGATCTTACAGATACTATGCGCGCAGCCGCCTGAAGATGTCGCATTCTTATGAGTCCCACACGGCTGACTCCAGGCGAAAGCGCTCACACCTGCCCATCTTGCTGGCCACTGGTCTTATTACGCTATTAACCTCTTGGCCCCCTGATCTGATCTCCAATGAGGGAACAGATGACGACTGGTCTAATCTTGCTGGCCCATTTAATTTTGGCCAATTTTGAATATTTTTGTGTTGTTATAACCTAAAATGAACTGAGTGCTCAAACATAAAATCATATAAAAGATCGCATCAAAACCCCATAAAACCAAACAAGTGAACAATTTTAATAAAAATTTTTTTTTAAATATGTGTTTTATTATATGTATGTAAATGTCATATATGTTAATGTTTTAATCGTAAAATTTTATCCATGTCTACATTTATGTAAGAGGCTGGCAAGCGAAAAAATTGTTTCACTTGGGTATGTATTAGTGTATATACATACACCTAAGTTCTCTCTCAGCCCTTTTATACATAACACATATACACACACACACAATGGAAGGCGGTACAACTTCCAATGCCTTGACAAGTGCTCCCCCAGCACATATGTAGCTGCGAACCGCCTATAAAGACTAGTGCCACACACGCACGCAAAGAAAATGCTTGCTCCCCTTTACCAATTGGAACGATTAAATCTGTGGAAATCTCTCCCAATTTTGGACAATGCTCTGCGAATAAAATGGAATGCAAGCCGTTACTTCCAAACTTTTTTAAACCGATTTGCTCTAGCTCCCTCATTACGCAATATACTGATGAAGAGTCTAGTTCGTGTTCGTCTAATTTTAAAATGCCAAATGCTGATCTTTCTCCTGCTGCCTATGGCCCAACACATGATTTGACTGTAATGGAAAGCAACCATAAAACTAATCTGCCACCTATGGAGATTGGTGAGGAAAATGATGAGCTGCTGCCTATCAATCGAAACGAGAACCGGAATATTACACCAAAAAGGCCAATGGGTCCAAATTCCACAACAGGCACTATACAATACATACACTATACAACAGCGCCCACTCGATCTTAATAGTACTCTGTTAAACAAACAGCCCAATAAGCTTTTTTTTATTTTATAATAAAAATAGAATAAAAAGAAAACTAAACAAAAAATAAAGAAACAAAAAAATGAACAAAAAAAAAACAAAATTATAATAAAAAAAAACTTATTGGTCGGTTTAGAGTTGGGAATCGAACCAGGGATATTCCCTAAGACACATCACGAAGCGAGCACTCTATCGGTACAGCCACCGAGGTACATACAAAGCTGATGCCAATATTTCTTGATATTCTTTCCACAGGGGCATATCCTATTCGCATTGACGCTGTTTTGTCAAAAATTAAACATTTTGGTCGAGCGAGCTGTTGAAATGCAATGTTGTACAACTTCACGTCACACACACACTACGAAGCCTGAGCATGTACAGACAAGTGTACACATACATAGACAGAACGAAATCACAAGCGACATAGGCCCTGCCTTCGTCGTTCTGTAGTCTGTGCCATGGCAAAATAAGTGTAAGGTAGTCTACTCGGCTGCCAAACTAGCATTTGTATAATTGTATGAGTGCGTTTGCTTTGACAAGCAAACGTGCACTGGCAAAAGAGCTAGTAAACCCGAAGTCAAAGGCAGCCGAGTAGACTACCTTACGAAAGCACTCGTTTTGCCATGGTCTGTGCTAGACTGAAATTTTTTCGTAGCTGCTTGGCCCTCTCCCCACTTTACGCTCTCATTGAGAGTACGAGCGTTCGGGTTTTCCCGAAGTTCTCTGGGGTTTCATGACTAGGCTAGCGTTTGCAATCAAAAAATCATGAGTTGGTCCCATCTATGTGTTCTATGGTTAGTGCTCTTAGTTATCAAGATTTAAAAAATATATATGAAATTAGTCGCTTCCTCTCTGCGCTCTCCAAAAAAAAAAATAAAAAATTCTCCGTCACATTTTATTTTGTCTTTCTACATATAATTATATATATTTTTTGTTTGTATACTATTTTTTTTTATTTTATAAAATAAAGCCACATTTGCTTTATATACGATTTAACTATATAATTATAATTATTATTATATGTAATATTTCCATTTTGTCACCCCCCCGCCACCATCACACTCTGCTAGGAAGGCTTTGTTGTTTTTCGTCCTGTTTTTTCCCTAAATTTTTTTTTATTTCAAATACATTATGCAAAAATAAAATAAAACAAAGAAAAAAAATTACAAAATGAAAATTATTAAGCAAAATTAGTTAATTACAAAAAAAAATTAAAAAATATTGCGTTTACTTTTCTTTCTTAATAAGGAAACGTTTAATTTTCCGTTCTATTTTCTTATGTTTTCTTTTGGTTTCATTTCTCGTATTTGTTTGTTTCTTTTTTTTTTACCCATTATTAATATTTTTTCCAGCCGTGAATAATATGTTTAAAATTTTTTATTTAATGTTAAGCCAAACCAGTAATTAACAAAAACAAGCATTAACTACTTCTTGTTAATAGTTCTAAAAACTGAAACTGAAACAAACGATTCCCCCATAGTGTAAACGCGCGTGACGGAGAGAGAGAGAGATACAGAGCAGAGAGAGTGTGAGAGAATGATATGATACAGAGCTAAGAGAGAGAGTGAGACAGATTACAAATTACTACTGATCACAGATCACAGATCATATCGTAACGTATCGTATCGTATCGTAACGCGTTGTATCTAATCGTTGTATCGTAACGGATCGGAATGCTTTACGGATCGAAACGGAGTTGTCGGATTGTCGTTTTGCGATATTGAATTTTCGTGTAATCGAAATTCAAAATCCGGCGCGATTAACCCTCCAAAAACACAGAAAACAAAAAAAAATACAAAAATGAAAGCGACAACGTTGAGTTCCGTTGCGTATATCCAAAACAATTCACACATGCGCCTATGTTTTTTTAAAATTATTAACTAATTATACACTTACATTTATATAAATAATAAACAACAAAAAAATACATGTATTTAAAAAGTAAATGAACAACAAACAGGAATCGCCAAAATTCTGTGTTTTCATTGTTTGTGTAAAAGAGAATGAGAAACGAAGAAAGGAAGAAAGAAAGTTAAAACTAACTAAAGCTAAAGCCTAATGCTAAACTTGTGTGAAGTAAACGATACCCAAACTTGAACCCAATCCTCCAATCAGAGCACTTTTTGCTATCACTGTCACTATTATGGATTAAACATACATAAATACATTATTAGTAAATATATTTGACACCCACGGGTACTATCTACAAACAATAAATACATAGAATTTTATGTTAATATTGTGTATGGCAATTTTAGTTTATAAACAACAAAAACAAAACAAAAAAACACAAATGTTATGGAAATTAAAAACTATTTAACGAAATTGCTCTAAGAGAAAACGAGATGGAAGATGGAATTAATCTAAACACACTCTAAAAAATGGCCTGGATTTGCAGCTATTGTAACAAGAAATGATCTTATATACATATTTGATTTAGCAATTTCGCTTCACTTTATATATTGTATGTATTTGTATGTATGTATAAATATATGTTTTGAGATAAAATGTAGAGAGAGTGAGTGAGAGAGAGAGCTAGATAGCTCGATAGATATCGATTCATACAATCAAAAATGAAACTTACTTTTTGCAGTTGATCAATCAAATGACATACTCTACAACTAAACTAAAACTAAACTAAAAACTAAACTAAAAATAAAACAAAACTGAAGCTGAAGTCTAAGCGCATAAAAACAAAGAGCGTCAACAAGTAGCATTTTTAGGAAAACAAAAAAATTACCATCAATATACCAAGTAGTCACTGAAACAGAAATTAAACTTAATCTAAACTAAAATCAAGGATGAAATAATGTATTAGAACAAAAAAAACAAAAACAAAACAAAAACTTGTGCATGTGACCATTTTATTTGTACAGATGATTATCTATAAATCGTGTTATCCATCGAGCACCACCTTCAGTGGATCGATTAGTAGTTATTATATATACACATATAAATATATATATATATATACATATTAAGTTTCAAAGAAATAATTAATACATTATTAAATAAATTAGGAATTTAATAAAGGCATAAATAAATTATGTAAAAATCATAAATTTTGTGGTCAAGAAAGCAGCAGCAGCAGCAGCAACTAATCTTGAATGCATACCAAAAATTTTGCAAGTCATTTTGAATTGAATTTTATTACTTACAGCTGTGTTTTAAAAAATAGGAATGAAAATTTAAAATTCATACAACGTAAAGCCATTTTTCCCATTATCGGACCTTGAAATTTGACATAATTCCAAATGTTTTGTAGAACTTATTAAAAGCAAACAAAATAGCACGGAAAAACTCGGTGGTTGATCATCTCTTCAACTTTTTTCAATAATTTTTGACAAACTGAGAGTACTGAGAAATTCCCTAGTGCGTTTGTCTGATCTTATCGCCTCAATGGCATACTAATGGCTCATTATTTTAAGCATCAAAGGATCTACTTCAAATGAAAAGTATTATGAAACAGATTTAAATTGAATTCGGAATAGCTTTGACTACGTTTTTGAAGATTTTTTATGGTTTAAGTAGACATTTTGATTCTATTTACGGCACTTAAAAGAAACATACTAATAATTAAAAAAAAAAAATTCAAATATTATAACAGATACAGTCGACTCCCTCAATAATTCCAATTGTTACTCGGCACTCGGTAATAGGAACATGTTTAAGAATAAACATCGTGTTCATCTGAAGCGGCTTCACCAAATCAGATGCACTAAAGAAAATATAATACAACTGTACTTTGGCACAAACAACTAACCTAGCATATGACTAGAATTACAATCAGCCACACGCGTTGTGGGAAAAACACTTGTAATTGTAAACTAACCCAAACGATCAAAACGGCAGGATGTCAAGTGGCCGACACCGTGCCCAAAATAATAATAATTTTTCAACCCCCGAATACGTGGGTGTGAGTCGTACTAAATAAGATCTCCTTAAGAACAATTGTTATTTGCTAGAGCCTAAGATTTCCTATATTTCCTCCGTACTTTTATAAATAAAATCAGTTCATATTTTGAATTCAACGAATGAAGATTGGGTTATTTTCCTTCTCTCCGGGAATCCCTATTCATTTTGGTCCTTCGAGCCGGATGGATCATGTTTGGTCCTTCGATAAAAAAGAACTCTGTAGTTTTCCCCCACCAGTGGTAAGAGACTCAGAGGTTCAATCAGCTCCTTAAAGTCTGAATTCTTATGATAAGATCAGCTAAAGGTAGCAAAATAAATAACTCTTGTTTTCCCCCACAAGTGGTAAGAGACAGAGTATAAAATTAAAGCAAAATATTATTGCTTAATAAATTAAAAATGCGTGCGTCTGAATTTAAAGGCAGTTTAGCTAGTGGAGCAACTGTAGTATCTTCAGCGGCGGGAGAGTTTTTAACCGATCTTAAAGGCAGTTTGGCTAGTGGAGCAACTGTAGTAATTTCGGCAGTGTGTATGTACACTAATATCGTTGCAAACGCTGTATGTAGTTGCAAGTAGGCAACAAAGATCAGCAGCAGAGCAATGAAACAGTTGCAATTAGCCAACAAAGGACAGCAGAAGAGCAATGAAATATATGCAAAGAGGCAACACGTTAGCAGAAGAGCAACAACATAGTTTCAGAGACGAAAAGGATGGTGCCAGGTGGCCGCAGGAGCAGATCGGAGAGGCGAGCGGAGTTCGAACGAGTTTAAGGAGAGGCGAGCGGAGGCAAAGCATGGTTTTCTAACAATTTAAAGGTCGCTTAAATAAAAAACTAATTACATACTACACAAATAAATTCCAAAACGCCCCATTTGGCTGCCCTTCGCAGAATGTTTAAGAATGAACATCGTGTTCATCTGAAGCGGCTTCACCAAATCAGATGCACTAAAGAAAATATAATACAACTGTACTTTGGCACAAACAACTAACCTAGCATATGACTAGAATTACAATCAGCCACACGCGTTGTGGGAAAAACACTTGTAATTGTAAACTAACCCAAACGATCACAACGGCAGGATGTCAAGTGGCCGACACCGTGCCCAAAATAATAATAATTTTTCAACCCCCGAATACGTGGGTGTGAGTCGTACTAAAATAAGATCTCCTTAAGAACAATTGTTATTTGCTAGAGCCTAAGATTTCCTATATAAACTCCGTACTTTTGTAAATAAAATCAGTTCATATTTTGAATTCAACGAATGAAGATTGGGTTATTTTCCTTCTCTCTGGGAATCCGGATTGCTACGAAGCGGTAATTCGAACTCATATAGTCAAACAGTCGACAATTTAAATTTTATCAGGATAATTTGCAAATAATTATGGATTATGAAGAACCATCAATGGTACTAGTAGTTGACATCAACGGAGTGAGTTTTTCTGACCATGTTCAAGTGGATGAAGATGTTGCTGTCTCAGGATCATTAACCAATGGTGAAATTTTGCAACGATCAAGATGAAGATAAAGATGATACATCAAAACATTTGAAAGAGATGTCGGTTAAGATAGCAAGAGCCTTATTCAATAACTTATAAAAACTTTTGTCAACAAAACGTAACTGAGAAAACACCATATCAGGCACTTTTTCTATAAAAATTTTTATAATTCTGAGCAACTGCTCAGAAAAAACTTCTTCAAAGCAAATCCGTTCATAATTAATGAATATGTTAAACATTAGCATTTAATTTTCTCCTAAAAATTTTAAACCACTTATTACACTAAACGTTAAGTCGTAATATTCTAAGAGTCCCTAGAATTTCCAATTAAAGAGAGTCGAATGTACTTATAGACAGATTTTTATTTTCATACCTTTGCTAATGCCATGTTATATAAGTTTTTCATCAAATTTAATTATTGTCCAAGTCTGGATAGATTTTAAATATAGTTAACAACAAAAAATACTATAATATAGAAATATTTGTCTTTTTCATTAAGTTTTTAGTCCCAAGTCAACTACAATCCTATTTTTTTGAACACAGCTGTAAATATTGGTAACTCTATTCCGATAAATACTTTTCATAGTTAAAATTTTTTGTCTTTAGCAGTCTAGAATTTTTAAAACTTTTTTCTTCTTAAAAATCTGTAAATTCATCATTAGTTGAGTTTTTAACTGAATCTTAGAGCTTTAGAATTTTATTCATTTGCTATTTAATACTTTAGTTGAAAACAATTTTTTAAAAAGGAATACGAAAGTAATTTTGATATGTACATTAAAGGGAATAATGTTTTTCCATACTTAAAATTCTGAATAAGAATTGTTTGTTGGCAATTTTAAGTTTTTGTGTACTAACAAATCATTCATTATTCATGGCAACAATTATCGACCGGACAAGGGTTTTTTTTTTTTAGGCGTGAAGATTATTTTGTTAGTTTTTTTTTTTTTAGTAAAAAGGAATAAATAGTTAATGCTTTGGTTTCATTTAGTTGACTTTTTGCAGTGCGTTCTCTCTTATGTTTTTCAAAACCACGTGTATTGCGTTTCACATGGTCCATGAAGACAACATCACCATTGATGCCGGATCAAATAATGCAAAAGATACGTGAAGTCCTTGATCAGAACAATTGTGACTATGAGCAGCGTGAAAGGTAAGTATATGAGGGACAAAAGTAAATGAAAGAATATACGAAATATCCTCTTTTATGTAGATTTGTACTTTGGTGCGTTCATGGTGACCCGAATACAGACTCACTTGTGCAATGGGAAATAGAAGTCTGTAAATTGCCACGACTTTCTTTGAATGGAGTGCGCTTTAAGCGAATCTCCGGTAAGTGAGAGGCAGAGGGATTTTAAAAGAGAAAGAGAACATTTAATGATGAATCCATTTTGTTTTTAGGCACCAGCATTGGCTTCAAAAACATTGCGTCCCGCATTGCTTTTGACCTACGGCTGTGACTTAACCAAACAAACAACGAGGGAAGCACCGATGCCGCCACTGACACTGTCGCTGATACCACTCAAGCTGATACCATATCTACTGCCGACTTACAAATGGCCAGAAGCAGCTCAAAGCTGTCTGAGCTATCACTATTATGCCGCTCATTAACCAGTCAGCAGGGATCTCAAAGGCGTAAGAAGAGCAGATTGTCAACCGGTGTCAATGATGATTAAAAGAAATCACGATCGTTATTATCAGCTTTTCATATGTACTCGCTATTCAGCTCCAAGGAGAATGTGAAGTCACGCGAGGTGCTGCCATGCGATCCGGCTTCCCCACAAACTGTTGATATGCAGCAACAATTGCCGGCCAGTAAACCATCAGCAAGAGAGCTACCACCACCACCACCACCTCTCTATGTTGATCTAAATCCGAAAAATGCCATTTTGCAGGAGGAAGGCGACGGCGCTGGTCCACCCATCCAACATAAGGCAATGAGCACGGCAAAAAAGGATAAAAGTGGCAGCGACAGTGATGGAGGCGGTGGCAACCGATTAAAAAGAAACATCAAACATACCGGTAGCCTAATTGTGCGTAAATTTTGAGCCTCACGACATGGAGGAGGAGATGCAGGCAAAAAGGATGCTAGATCTACCAGTACAAACGAGTCGGCCGGCCCCAGTGGCAATGCCATGGATAACGATAACGAGAAACCAAACACCACACAGAATACAACAACACCAATGCTACGCACCACAACTCTCTAATTATAATGGAACATGGACATAGCATTGCAAAAAAACAGAAAGCAAAAATTTAATAATTATATATATGTATATAATAATTATAGGGATCGTAGAATGGGGGGAGATTGGGGTTGGGTTGGTTTGGTGCGTACCGGGAACCGATTAGTTGGTGGGGAGGGGTGGTTGCTCATATGTATGTATATGTATGTACATGGATAACGCGCCTGGATGCCCAAAAGCACAGACAACTGACAGACAGAATCTCAAGTAAAAGAAAATTTTGCTTAATTGCTAGCATCTCTAAAAACGTTGAAAATACACACACATCTACACCCACATACATACATACGAACATATACATATATATATATATAAATAGATTGATCGCTCGGATCGATCAATCAGATGAACTTCTCTATCTACCAATATGTTCACGCATGCACAAACAACAACAAAAATGGCACCCACAACACTCTTCAACCAAAACGCACAGACAGACAAACAAACAAACATACATACAGACAAACATACATTATACATATTTTGATAGGAACATAGACATAATCCCTACTATATATACTGCCCTAAAAGATCGAACCCCAGGTTTGTTCATTCAGTCAGTATATTGACAGAGATGATTTTGGAATGCAAGAAAAAAATAAACCCTTTAAACACACAAAATTCAAATTCATTTAATAATAACGATAATAAGAAATAATAATTATAATAATAATAATAAATATTGTAGCGTGCGCTAGTTTAAACTTTCAAATTTTTAAACTTAACGTCTTTACGCGCCACTTTGCCAATAGCGATCAATCAATAAATAAAAATATTGGTATCGCTCGATCGATAAACGCATAATAGGGGGATAGCGATAAATGATCTATCGTTTTTCTTGAGGTGGCAACGCTCTTCATTTTTTGCTAGGCTTCATTTTCATTTTTAATTTTGAGGAGAAAAGTGTGTAAAAAGAAAAAAACTGTAGTCCAAATCTTTGGTTATAAATCATAGCAGGTATGTAGGTTAACTAAAATTTTTGCCTCGCCGCCATCTGCATCTTACTCTATATCCTAGATTGGAAACCTTACTTTTTCTGGCCAATATTCGTGATAGCTTTCGTTTGGGAAGATTATTTTCTGGAAAACCGGCGAGTTTTCAAATACCCATTTCTGGTGCCGGAGCACGTGCATCCGAAGTTTCGGTTGTCGTTGCCTTCTGGAATTGGCATTCGGACTTTGAAAAGACACCGCCAACTAAACACCGGCAGTGCCACAACGTTTGTAAGTTAAGGCTTACGGTGCGGCCAAAGTGTCTCTTTTCCCGAAAGGTGTCCTAACCTTCGGTTAACCGGATTTTTGTATGGCAAGGTTTTAAAGGCAGTGGCCTACCTAACCTTCTGACGTTGCTGACCCAGACAAAGTTTGTCTTTAGCCAACCTCGAAAGCTCCTACAAATTTTTTTTGAAATTAACCTCGTTTTGAACGGAATTTTTAGGTCCCGATATCTTCATTTCTGATCTTATTTTTAAATTTTAATTCCTAATCAAGTTAAACAAAAAAAAAAAAAAAAGAAAGAGAATGTAAATAAGTCCAATATTGAATAAATTAAAAGTCTCGTTAAGGTTATATTAAATAATTCAAGTCGCGAGTAACGTAAAACAGAGTAAATGTAAAAGCCAAGTGAGTGAACGGAGTTTAATGGTGGTCATAAAGCGCGAAGGAGAAATCATCATATAAACACCCTCCCACAGTGCATCGATGGAAGGCCTTTCAGCGAATAAACTATGGGGTAAGTGCCTAGTGTATTAAGTAGTATCCATTCGGCGACCTTCAACCAAGTTTTTGCGAACTATGGAGGATGGTAGTCAATTGATACTCTGACTTGATGATGTAATTTCTGTTTCAGCGTTTTGCGATCAACCAGATAGTTAAAATAAAAAAAAATAAAATTGATTTCCGTAAATAATGTTTGACTTGAAGAGCAATCAAAAGCAATGAGTGAATTTGTGCGACTTGAAAATTTAAAATAACTTTAAAGAATTTAAAAACAAAAAAAAAAAAGATAAAAGAAAACTTGAAAAAAGATGAATAATTACAAAAAAAAAAAATGTTAACTGAATTCCTTTAATATTCCTTCTATTTTTTTTTTTATTCTATAATCTTCTACAATAATTAATAATGTATAACTAGTAAGCTCTCTTTTATACTGCTAGTTTTAGTCCCTCTTATTCAATAGTTTAATTAACTTTGAGTTCCATTGTTTTGCAAGTCTGCAAGTTCAGAATCTCAAAATGTTGAGTCATACTAGATCAGTTGTTTAAATTAGTCTGTAAATATTTCTTTAAAATTTATTGTGTACAACAAGAAATGCTTCGATCTGAAATTATAATGAATTTGAATATGATTGCTTAAGCTTTATAATTAATTTTCCTAGTGACATGGGTACATGAGTTGATATCTATCAGTTTTTTTTGGGAATCTTTACAAATGCCAATAAAGATTCATGGTTGGGAGGGTATAGAGCTGATAAGGTCCATCTACATCTTGACCTCAGTAACCGCTAGCTTGTGAACAAAAGAATACACCTTCATTTCTTTCGCCTTTTTTATTAACATGAATTCACTGCTGTTTTCGTAAGTATTTTCTGACAGTCCTTCTATTTTCATTTAAAGTTAGTTTCAGTAGAGATCCTAATAAAAATTAAATTTTATAATTAAAGGTAGAGATTCAGCAAACAACCCCCCCACCCCGCAAGAGCTACGGAACCAGAGGATCTCGATCTGCTGCAATTCACCTACCGCCTTCTTTTTGGTTATCGATAGCTTTATCATCGCTGTGATAGGAGAACCGATTTTATAAAATTCATGGCGCGCAACGAGAAACCGAATAGGAAGGTTACATAAAATTTTTGGCGCCCAACACGTGGGGCAGGATAAAAGCATACTCAACTCCTTGACAATATTAGATATAGACAAGAAGTTATTTAAGTTACAGCATGTGGTTATTTTGACAGCAGACCACCTTAGAAGTATGTAGTTCTACCCTAAGTGATATAAAGTGTTGAGTTCAAGTATATCAGGAAAGTCTTAAGATCAAAACATGAGGTTTCAAATTTTTCGTCGATTTTGTTAGACTATATTATGGTTTAACTTACGCGGATAAATGAACCTGCACGGTTTAAGTCTGCTTGGCGAAGCCGATGGTTCTGTTAGGAATATTCAGCCGCAAAGTTAAAAGCAAGAATGAATGTAAACAAGAATTTCAATTCTCTGTATCACAAATTGCTCGTTTAGTTAAGGTCCTCGATAATTTAGCACTCGTTTAGTAAAGTCGTTCAAACTTTTCTTAGCAATTTAGATTATTGTATATTGGATGTTTCGATATTAGTACTGATTGGATTTAAGATCATGTTACGACAGCTGAACGTCTAAAGAAATCGAAGAGAACACGAACATATTGTTTTATAGTAAGACTTGGATGATTTAATAATCTGGTGTCTGGATCTTGGTAATACAGATAGTATAGCCTTGCCGATCAGAATATTCAAAAGGCCAGAGCCTGACTAAAAGAAACAATTTTGTAGATGCAATAGCCCAAAAACAAAAATAATAAAGTTACCAATATTCTTTAGGTTCATTTAGCTAGTTACGATTTCAAATCATGTACCCAGTCATGTCACGCTTAGGAAGATAATTTAAAAGAAAAGAATGACTCTAGTTCAACATAGTCCCCCAAATACGGACACTCCAGCAGGAGACATATGCAAAATTTGTTCCTTGGTTTTGGACAACACGCAAACATGTTTCTGTACTCCCTGTAAACACATTTTTCATAAATCCTGTTTGGAAGCTCTCCTAGAAAAGGAAAAGCATTGCCCAATTTGTGAGAGTGAGATAAATGTGTCTAGTATAAAGCTCGTAGTAGGCAACTGTTCACCAAAAGCGAAGGGAAAACATTTGTCATTGGCACCCAGCACTTCTCGAGCATGGACTCGTAATTTTACAAAACAGCTAAGTCAAGTCCCAAGAGACAGAGCAGAACAGCTCAACGAACCAGCTATATCAGTTAGCGAAGCACCAGCATCATGCTTAGATGCCAGTCACAGTAGTAATCAACCAGAACCGCAACTACCTAGAACCATGCCTAATCAGCGAAGAGCAAGACCAAATCGTGGTAATAATACTCGTCCTAATCGAGAGATCGATTATACGGTCATACAAAATATTATAGAACAAACAGTTTCTCGTGTAGTATCGTCGTTACCTATGAATTTAGGCCAGCGAGAAGTCCCATTAGACACGGTCCAAACCCGATCTCTGATAAGTTCGCCCTGCCCTACAACGGTTCAAAATGCAAAAATTGCAAATGTAATGCAGAAATGGAATTTACGTTTTGACGGATCTACGGAAGGTCTAGGAGTAGAAGAATTTATTTATAGAGTAAAAGCCCTAACGGAGGAAACTCTTGATAGTGATTTTATTGGGGTGTGTAAACATATTCAAATATTATTTGGAGGAAAAGCCCGCGAGTGGTATTGGAGATATCATAAGCAAGTCCCTCGAATAGTATGGAGCGAGTTTTGTTCAGCTATTCGTCAGCAATATAAAGACTATCGATCAGATTTTATGAGCAAAGAAATGATTCGTGCTAGAAAGCAAAAAGCTGGAGAATCTTTTGTTTGTTTTTACGATGAGGTAGCTTCTTTGATTGACAAGTTCGGTATAAAGTTTGAGGAAGAGGAGCTCATGGAAATTTTACAAAATAACCTGTTGCCAGAGATACGACAAAAGTTACTATATCAATCCATCACATCAATAGGTCACCTTCGTAGATTAGTACAGATGCAAGAAAATCTAACACAAGAGCTCAGCCCTCAAGTAAAAGTAATTTCTAACACCAAAGCGAATGGACGCAGACAAATTTTTGAAATTCAAGAAGGGGAAACCGAAGATAATAAAATAGCTTCAGACCCAGACGAGGAATATGAAGTTGCCGCTGTGCAGGGGAAGTTCGTTTGTTGGAATTGTCGCGAAGCCGGTCACACCTGGCAAAACTGTCTAGAGGAACGCACAATTTTTTGTTACGGTTGCGGCACGGCCAATGTTTACAAGCCTCAAACGTTCAACAAAGTATCAACATTGTGAATCACAAAGTAAACGTACGAAAGTCTCAAAAACTCCCACTAAGATTTTTGTCATATCCTGAGCGTTTACAACATTACCTTACTGTTAAAGACAGAATTTTCAGATCTGACCAACCCTTGTCTAAACGCACGTTAAGACTAAGGAAATATTATGATCACGCAAGACAAACCAAGAAACTTTTTGTTGCAACAATTTTTAGAAACGACAACGATAATAGGAGCTATGCAGAAGTCTCATTTCTTACGTTCACAGAATTAGGTTTATTGGATACCGGTGCCAGCATTAGTTGTATAGGCTCGGATTTAGCACAAACAGATTTTTCACATTTTCCCCAATTTGTAAAAACTAAAGGTCAAGTGCGCACAGCGGACGGAAACGGCCAAAATGTGATTGGTATGTTAGAAGTAATAGTACGGTACGGTAGATTGGAAAGAATGTTGAAATTATTTCTAATTCCTACGTTGAAGAAAAGATTAATATTAGGTCATGATTTTTGGAGAATTTTCGAACTTGCCCCGTCTATAATTAGTTCGATCGAGATTGGTTCTGAAAAAAAGTTAGAGACTGACCCTAGTTCTTATTCTCTTACGTATTCCCAAATTAGACAGCTTGAAGCCGTCAAGCAAATGTTTCCCAATGCAAGTCATCATCTCGGACGTACGTCTTTAATAAAACATCATATCGAGATTGGCGAAGCCAAACCGGTAAAACAACGTTTTTACGCTATTAGTCCCGCGGTTGAAAAATTAGTATACACAGAAATTGATCGTATGATTCAACTAGGAGTTATCGAACCAGCTGTTAGCGCCTGGAGCTCTCCTATTCGACCAGTCATAAAGCCCAATAAAGTGCGACTGTGCTTAGACGCTCCCAAGTTAAATGCAGTCACAATTAAGGATGCTTATCCTTTGCCCAGCATTGACAGTATTTTTTCAAGGCAAATATTATTTCCAAAATCGATTTAAAGGATGCCTATTGGCAAATAGAATTAACGGAAGCATCCAAACCTCTTACTGCATTTACAGTACCAGGAAGACCGTTATATCAATTCACAGTTATGCCTTTCGGCCTTTGTAATGCCACATCTACTATGAGTCGTCTAATGGATGAAGTAGTCCCTGCTGACCTTCGCCATTGTGTATTTTGCTATTTAGATGATCTGTGTATAATTTCAGAGGATTTCTCATCTCATCTTTCGGTGTTAGCAAGAATTGCGGAGCAATTTCGGAAAGCTAATCTGTCCATTAACATAGAGAAAAGTCAGTTTTGTGTCGCAAGCATTAGTTATTTAGGATATGTAATAGACAGTAAAGGTATCTGCACCGATCCGTCAAAGATTGAATGTATTAAAAATTGGCCACCACCTAGGAATTTGAAACAAACTAGAGGATTTCTTGGAGTTTGCGGTTGGTATCGCCGTTTTATACCGAATTTTGCCGATCTCACTTATCCCATAACGGAACTGTTGTCAACAAAAAGAAATTTTGTTTGGACTTCGGAAGCTCAAGCTTCTATGAATAAGTTGAAGGATCTATTAACTTCTGCCCCTATTCTACAAAACCCGGACTTTAATAAGAAATTTTTCTTACATTGTGATGCCAGCGATTATGGTATTGGCGCTGTACTTGTCCAATTATCAGACGCAGAGGAAGAGAAGCCTATTGCTTTCATGTCTAAAAAGTTAAGTCGTGCTCAACGCAATTATAGTGTTACAGAACGCGAATGTTTAGCCGTTATACTGGCTATAGAAAAATTTAGGTGTTATTTGGAATTGCAAGAATTTGAAGTAGTTACTGATCACTCTAGTTTATTGTGGCTAATGCGTCAACAAAATGTTTCTGGGAGATTAGCTCGATGGATTTTTCGCTTACAACAATTTAAGTTTAATATGTCGCATAGAAAAGGAAAAGAACACTTGATTCCTGACGCGTTATCAAGATTGCCCAACCTTTCGATAGAGGCGATAGAAATGGGTCCGATTATAGATCTGGACTCTGAAGCATTTTTGGACGATAGTTATATGTATCTGAAGAAGAAAATCACTGAAAATCCAGACAAATTCCCAGATATCAAAATTGTAAATAAACATTTGTATATTCGAACCGAACATGCCAATGGAGATTCTTATCAAGAGAAGCTTTCTTGGAAACTATGGGTGCCGGATAAACTCAGAGTTGATGTTCTAAAACAAGCTCACGATAGCCACACCTCTTCACATTCAGGTATGCAGAAAACTGTTGACAAGATACGTAGAACTCTTTTTTGGCCTGGTATGGTAAAGGATGTGCGGGACCATATTCGTCAATGTGACAGGAGTCCAAAGCACCAAATTATACGCTCAGACCACCTATGTGACAGCATATTCCAACTTGTAGACCTTTTCAACGTCTGTATATCGATTTACTTGGTCCTTACCCTCGTAGCAAAAATGGATTTGTCGGTTTATTAATTGTTCTTGACCATTTCAGTAAATATCATTGGTTACAACCTCTGAAAAAGTTTCGCACGGAGGATATACAAGAATTTTTGTTAAAACAGATATTTCATTGTTTTGGAGTACCGGAAATCATCGTTAGTGATAATGGTGTTCAATTTAAGGCAAATTCGTTCAATTCTTTTCTTACTGAACTAGGCATAAAACATCAGTATACCGCTTTATATTCTCCGCAAAGCAACGCAGCTGAGCGTGTTAATCGTTCTCTGTTAGCTGCGATCCGTTCGTATTTAAAAAATCAGGATCAAACGCTTTGGGATCAACATTTAACGAGTATATCTTGCGCATTGCGATCCTCGTTGCATCAATCTTTAGGTTGCTCACCCTTTAAAGCTTTGTTCGGACTGGACATGGTTACTCATGGATCAGATTATAAACTTTTAAACGAATTAAAGTTGTTACAAGAGCCCATAACACCGCTCAATCAGACTGACCAGTTAAACCTTTTGCGACAGGATATAATAGAAAACATTAAGAAAGCATATGATCGAAATGTAGCACAGTATAATCTTCGCAGTAAGTCTGTCTCTTTTAAAGAAGGCCAAGAAGTTTTTCGCAGAAATTTCGCGTTAAGCAAATTCTCTCAAAACTTCAATGCTAAATTAGCCCCTAAATTCATAAAATGTCGAATCAAAAAGAAGCTCGGAAACTGCTTTTATTTGTTAGAAAATATGCGAGGTAGAGAAGTAGGAACATTTCACGCCAAGGATATACGGAACTAATTCCCACTAATATGCTGCCTAACGTTGCATATTATCGGGTTGTGTAGCGTGCGCTAGTTTAAACTTTCAAATTTTTAAACTTAACGTCTTTACGCGCCACTTTGCCAATAGCGATCAATCAATAAATAAAAATATTGGTATCGCTCGATCGATAAACGCATAATAGGGGGATAGCGATAAATGATCTATCGTTTTTCTTGAGGTGGCAACGCGCTTCATTTTTTTGCTAGGCTTCATTTTCATTTTTAATTTTGAGGAGAAAAGTGTGTAAAAAGAAAAAAACTGTAGTCCAAATCTTTGGTTATAAATCATAGCAAGTATGTAGGTTAACTAAAATTTTTGCCTCGCCGCCATCTGCATCTTACTCTATATCCTAGATTGGAAACCTTACTTTTTCTGGCCAATATTCGTGATAGCTTTCGTTTGGGAAGATTATTTTCTGGAAAACCGGCGAGTTTTCAAATACCCATTTCTGGTGCCGGAGCACGTGCATCCGAAGTTTCGGTTGTCGTTGCCTTCTGGAATTGGCATTCGGACTTTGAAAAGACACCGCCAACTAAACACCGGCAGTGCCACAACGTTTCTAAGTTAAGGCTTACGGTGCGGCCAAAGTGTCTCTTTTCCCGAAAGGTGTCCTAACCTTCGGTGAACCGGATTTTTGTATGGCAAGGTTTTAAAGGCAGTGGCCTACCTAACCTTCTGACGTTGCTGACCCAGACAAAGTTTGTCTTTAGCCAAATTCTGGATACTGCTTGCTGTTGCCCTATTTAGCGCATTCCGTGTGACCACCTCGAAAGCTCCTACAAATTTTTTTTGAAATTAACCTCGTTTTGAACGGAATCTTTAGGTCCCGATATCTTCATTTCTGATCTTATTTTTAAATTTTAATTCTTAATCAAGTTAAACAAAAAAAAAAAAAAAAAGAAAGAGAATGTAAATAAGTCCAATATTGAATCAATTAAAAGTCTCGTTAAGGTTATATTAAATAATTCAAGTCGCGAGTAACGTAAAACAGAGTAAATGTAAAAGCCAAGTGAGTGAACGGAGTTTAATGGTGGCCATAAAGCGCGAAGGAGAAATCATCATATAAACACCCTCCCACAGTGCATCGATGGAAGGCCTTTCAGCGAATAAACTATGGGGTAAGTGCCTAGTGTATTAAGTAGTATCCATTCGGCGACCTTCAACCAAGTTTTTGCGAACTATGGAGGATGGTAGTCAATTGATACTCTGACTTGATGATGTAATTTCTGTTTCAGCGTTTTGCGATCAACCAGATAGTTAAATTAAAAAAAAAAAAAATTGATTTCCGTAAATAATGTTTGACTTGAAGAGCAATCAAAAGCAATGAGTGAATTTGTGCGACTTGAAAATTTAAAATAACTTTAAAGAATTTAAAAACAAAAAAAAAAAAAGATAAAAGAAAACTTGAAAAAAGATGAATAATTACAAAAAAAAAAAAAATGTTAACTGAATTCCTTTAATATTCCTTCTATATTTTTTTTATTCTATAATCTTCTACAATAATTAATAATGTATAACTAGTAAGCTCTCTTTTATACTGCTAGTTTTAGTCCCTCTTATTCAATAGTTTAATTAACTTTGAGTTCCATTGTTTTGCAAGTCTGCAAGTTCAGAATCTCAAAATGTTGAGTCATACTAGATCAGTTGCTTAAAATTAGTCTGTAAATATTTCTTTAAAATTTATTGTGTACAACAAGAAATGCTTCGATCTGAAATTATAATGAATTTGAATATGATTGCTTAAGCTTTATAATTAATTTTCCTAGTGACATGGGTACATGAGTTGATATCTATCAGTTTTTTTTGGGAATCTTTACAAATGCCAATAAAGATTCATGGTTGGGAGGGTATAGAGCTGATAAGGTCCATCTACATCTTGACCTCAGTAACCGCTAGCTTGTGAACAAAAGAATACACCTTCATTTCTTTCGCCTTTTTTATTAACATGAATTCACTGCTGTTTTCGTAAGTATTTTCTGACAGTCCTTCTATTTTCATTTAAAGTTAGTTTCAGTAGAGATCCTAATAAAAATTAAATTTTATAATTAAAGGTAGAGAGTCAGCAAACAACCCCCCCACCCCGCAAGAGCTACGGAACCAGAGGATCTCGATCTGCTGCAATTCACCTACCGCCTTCTTTTTGGTTATCGATAGCTTTATCGTCGCTGTGATAGGAGAACCGATTTTATAAAATTCATGGCGCGCAACGAGAAACCGAATAGGAAGGTTACAATATATAACGGAAACAAATCAATGCTCTATAAACTGCATTTATCCAGTGAAATTGTTTTTTTTTTTCTGTTGTTTCCTTTTGTTTTTTGAGCTTGTTTTGTAAATGAAACAAGATAATCAAAAAAAAAAACCCCAAGCTTATCATTGATTCAATTTTTGAAGGATGATGATAAATATAATAATATGTAACAAGAAAACATGCGCATTTAGAAGCATACACGGATTGGATGGAGAAGAGGCAGATACAATGTGAGCTTCAGTATAGGAGCTTCAATATATTTGGAATCAACTCTCAATTGTCAGACAAATCAGAGAGAAAGAAACCCAAAAACAAACACCAAACAATTCTAGTAATATGCCAAACCAAAATGTATCGTTTTGTAATTTGTACACAAAACTCTGTGTTTTGTATCAGTTGTTCCCAGACCTACATATATACATATAGATGGAGTCGTCGCTATGCATGAATAGTTATTATATATCAATAGAAAAGCAAAAACCCAACAAAATCTTGGATCAGTTGTTGCATGAAAAATCCATTTCGATTCTCTCCCACAAAAACACAAACAAATTACACACTGATCTCAATTTAAGAACTAAAAGACGATCATTCATCCTAGCTGATTCAACAGGTTTGTGGTTGTTAAAAAAAAAACAAGAAAAAAAACAAAATCAGTCTTTAAATACCTATATTGTATATCTACATATAATGATAATAAACACTTAAAGTTATACATATCATGCAGATTTGAGAATATGTGTGCTATAATTTTTATTGCTATTGCTAATATCGAGAGTTTTCACCATTTTATATTCAATGTTAAACGAACAACTAATGAAACTTTATAAAACAAAACAAACAAATATAAACAAGTTAGTTCTAGCTATGATGGGTACACAGACATGGTACAATTCTATATATATACATATATATATACAGGTACATCGCTCATTACAACAACAACAACACCACACAATAAGAAGTACTATATATATATATATCAATAAACCGATACCCAAATAAACCCAATGACAGTAAAAAAAAAAAACCTATTGTAAGTAGTGTGCGCGATTTTTTTTTTAAATATATTTCTTATTTGCTATCAAAATATATATATTCTTTCGCATGCAAAGTTTAATTTATTTTAGCATAAATGAGTATAATAATAAACTTATTTGTGACATAAAAAATGGATTTTCCACGTTAGATTGTAAACTGATAAATGAGTTTTCAACAGATTGAAGAGAGAGACTAAACGCCAAAGGTTAATTTAAAAAAAATAAACGGAGCATTATTTAAAACACCATTATTATTCATTATAAATTATCTATAAATCAGAAATACGATAAACACACACAAAAAAGTATGGAAAGTTGAAACAAAAAAACATGTTGTAAGAATATCTGATATACATACATAGATGTTTTAATTAATAAATAAAAATGGCATAACTACATAATAAAATTTTGTAATTCGCATTTAGGGAAAACGAGTTTTTCTTTTGTGCTGTGCCAAATAAATGCAATGTGGGAATTAACTCAAAAAAGATCTAAAACTCATCATCAAGATTAACATCTTCTGAAGGAAAATCACCCACTTCGACTGACAATGGTGAGACAAATCCTCCATAGTTGGGACCACATTTGAAATATACTTTGCCGTTAACACTAGAAGAAGAAAGCGATGTTAATATACAAAATGGTTAACTGAATTCGTGTCCATTACCTTCCATTATTCTTGCCCAATGGTTCATCGTACTCAACACCAATAAAGATTCCAGTTTTGCCATCCAGGCTGCCATTGTATCTGATTGTGCCACGACGTCGTGGATTTCCCGGTACTTAGACCTCGCAGCGTGCATTAACCACGCAAAGCTCGGCTCGTCGTTGCAATTCATCCGCATGCTCGCGGCGTTTCTCCTCCATTTGGCGCATCTCCTCCTCATTGAATTTGCCCAGACGATTCTGTTTAAGGTAATAACGCACAGAATGTATGCGCAGAGCTCATACTAATCATTAGTAAGTTCGAATTTCTCCACTGTGTTATTATCAAAGCTTAAGGTAAGGAAACTATCGATCACATGCAGGCGCAATCCATCGCAATTGATGTAGAATCCAAGCTGCGCATCGTCATTATCCAATGTTGCCAGCCGATTCTTTCCTTCATATAATTCCACTCTCCAATTTGTTCTGTGAGTCACAAACAAAAATAAAAACTATGAGAACATCTGTCGTGAAATTTGCAGCGGCAGCGGGAATTGCAAAAGGATATGCATACCTTGAGTTGGGACACTTTCAGGTCCTTGGCAAACTTTATCTCAAAGGCCACCGCATCGTTGTTCGAATTGGACACAATGGCCCTTATAAAATCTGATTTACTAATCAATTCCGACATTTGAGCTTTGTTTAAGTGTGAATGATATTTGTTGATTCACAAACAGATTCACAAACAAGGAGAACTAGATTAAAAAAAATTGTCAGCTGGGTACTTCTTTCTTATTGCAAAAGTAACGGTTTCTTTTAACTTGAAAACTAAAATTGATTTTTAATTTGGTAGTAAAAATAAGAAAAAAGATGCTTGTTTGTTTGTTGTTTAATGTAAAAACATTTCTCAATATTTGTCTAGATTTCGACCTTATTGAAGTTAATCAAAAACTGGGTATTAGCGGGGCTTCAGGTCAATAAATCTTACTAATTTATTTGTAAGATTTTAAATCATAGGCAGCACAAAAGGTGAGCAGGTCGTCTGTATAGCTATTTCAAGAACCACCAAGTTCTACCATCAGCAGACTACGCTAAAGAATCCACAGTTGTAATGGCCATACCATATCTTCAACGCTAAAAGTAGTTGGGAATGCAAACTACATGAAGCGAAAAAAGAACGGCAAAGCTTTCATACCCTTGGGCGCCAGCTTGTGCTGCCTATGATTTAAAATAGTACAAATAAATTAGTAAGATTTATTGACCTGAAGCCCTAAAACCCTGTTTTTGATTTCTCAATATTTTTTACCTAAAAGTCTTTTATTTTTTGATGAAGCATTTGGGTGCATAATTGTAAGGTAAATTATGACGATTTCCATAGAAAAATGTTATATTCTTTTAATAAGCAGAATATTTTTTTCTAATTAGTGCATGTTAGTGCGTTCTACCTTAAAATTACTTTTTTTTTTTTTTTGGTGTTGAAATTGCATTACTACTTTTTACTATCGAGAGCACCGTGTTTGCCTTATTCCACATCTTTAAGGCAATATAATGGCCACATGCCTCATCAAAGTAACCGCCACGTTCGTACAGTCCGGCTGCTTCAGTAATGTGGCCAACAGTTGCCAGGAGCTCAGCACAATCGTAAAGTATCCTGCAGCTCCACGGCATATTGTATCTGTGTGTATTAGAGGGAATATTTTTAATAGTATTCAGAGATATAAATTTAACGACAATAAAACTTACGCCTCGACGAAAGTCTCCTGTTCGTATAGATGTCCTTGCAATACCCATTTTGCAGAAACGCACATGCTCCTCGTACTCTGGGCTCTTTTGCAATAATGTTGGCTTTAACCCTTCATCATTGTTGATTAAGTCTTCTTTGTAGCCCGTTTCGTAGTTATACAAAGCGTCTGCATAGTTTCCCCTAGAGGGTACATCAGGTTCAGTTATAATTATGAATAAAAACCAAGTCAGATTGTCTTACGTGAACTCCAATTGCTGGCCATATTCTCTTGCTATGAAAGGAACTTCTTGTGGTTCATGTTTATAAGCCAATAGCAAAGCTTGACCCTTTTGCAAAAGATCACGACATAACTCTAAAGCGGCTTTTGTGTAGACTCCCTTTAGGAGGTAATCCTTGGCCTGCTCAAATTGGGATAAAAGCATGCAGCAACAGCCACTAAGCATGGCTAGATCCTCCATATAGCGAAGCTCATCCAAAGCATTAACCATGGCGGCATCCCACAGTTGTCTATAGGCACGAATGGCTACAAAAAAAATCAATAAGAATTAAATTTAAGATGTTTTTTATGATCCTACCAATTTCTGGCTCCAAATCGGTGATGGTCTGTTCGTTAAACTCTCTCCAAGCGCTGGACTGATTCATCTGTTCACAAAGTTTATAGGCCTCGTCATATTTCTTTAGTCTTAGGTACAGTTGAAGATTCTCTGACTGACTGTTGCTCGGATTAATTATATGTGTGGTGAGCGATTGTGTGGCATATTGCCCGCCATCAATGTGAAGAGCCATTTCGCCGGCACACAGCAATATGGGTAACTGAGCCGGATTAAGTTTGGACTCGCCAACCTTTCGTGTACCGAGTGACGGGCAAAGACATGAGTTGTCACAATTTTCGCATCAAATCTAATAAATACATTCGGCTGTGTGAGATCCCAGAGACAGCCCAAGCACTGCTTCGACATATCTGGAATGAGCAACGCCTCCTCCATGGCTGGAAGAAATATGTATCCTTGAGCATGATCGTCTATGAAAATGGTTTTGGTTCCTTCAATGTCGGTGAAGAGCTGCCGAATGCCCATGCTATGCCTAAAGATAGTGCAACTATCCCACTTTTCCAATGAAAAAAAGATGAGATGGCCAATCTATAAAGAAAAATGATACATGAATATTTTAAATGATAGAAGAAAAAAATTTTGGACTACCTACATCAGTGGCAAAGATAAGCAGCTCTTGGGTAAGGGCAAAGCAAGTTATCACCGCATCGTTTTAAATGGTGGCTAAGGCACTTGGAAAAGTGGCGAGTAGCTTATCCTTGCAATTCGGATTATCTGTTGCAATTGCCTGAAGGATCAATTGGGGTGCACATAAAGCTGCACAATAATCGGCATTCAAGTGCATGCTGCTTATATTTGAGGGCATGTCTCGTTCACTCAAGGGACGTGGCTCCTCGCCAAGACTTTTACCCAGATCGTAGAACCAAACATGTTTATCGATACCAGCTG
The DNA here is from genome assembly GCF_018902025.1 of Drosophila willistoni. Taxonomy (NCBI): domain Eukaryota; kingdom Metazoa; phylum Arthropoda; class Insecta; order Diptera; family Drosophilidae; genus Drosophila; species Drosophila willistoni. Next base: position 30,979 of record NW_025814536.1, on the reverse strand, counting down.
CAAGATTATATGGGCCGACAGCTAGAAAGGTGGGTTCTCCTTCCAGGGGCAGGCGAAATGGTATAGATCTCGCCTTATCCGGCGAATATATGTATATGGAGACTTCGGCCAGACTGCTGAGCATCACAATTCGAGGTGCGAAAACAGCAAACATATGTGGTAACTTGGTTACATAAGTATAGACCGTTCCTCCGCTTGTGGTCACTGCGAGGAGTTGTCCATCTGGTGACCAGTCAATCATTTGGACATTTGCATGATCTGGTACCGTAATTATACGTTCTGTTTCTTGAAGATTTGTAATCGAATGAACTTTTATGCTGAGATTTTGGAAATTAATTATTTTAAAAACGTTCTATAATCTTATCATTTACACTACATACTTATCGTCTCCACAGGATGCCACTATATCCAATGATGGGCAATAGGCTAAGCCGGTCAACGTGTCTTTGTGATTCTTCACCTGTCACAGTTCTTGGCCCACATCCTTGGGATGCGTGGAAATTGCCACCACATGTCCATTGGAAAAGCCTAGCAATATGTAACCATCGCCGAACCACTTATGTTTGCTGCAGCAGTGTACCATAACGACTCTGAAAACCAAGCTCAGTGGGATTCTCCGGTTTCGGCAAATAGTACAAGAACAATGTACGTTTTCCTATTATCATGCTAATGGCATTATCATTAGAAATCCGTTCATCACTGGCCATCTCGGCGAAGTATATATCGGTTGGAACATCTCGCAATTGGACAACCCGCACAGTATCTCCATCTTCGTTGTTTAGTGGATTAGTTGGGAATTAGCATACCCGGCATTAGGCGCTGGACCATTTGACCCTGACGATTATACAATACGACGGATCCATCGGTTCCAGTGGTAGCCAGTAAGGCTCCTGCTCCTTTTTGCCAAATAAAGTAAACATCGCCAATTCCATGGGGATCATCATATTTGTAGAGTATCTTCTCGAACGACATTTTTTCCAACTATGGAGTCAGAGAGTTATCCTTGCAATACGTTATTTTTCTCATTCTACATTTTCACTATCTTCCGGGTTTTGTTTACAATTTTTTGCGTTGCTATAGCAGCAACAAGTTGGGGGAGCCAAAATTGAGAGTCCAAATTGAGAGCTTTATTTTATCGATAACATGAATATTATCGTCATGAATTATCGAGTTCAAAATCAGCAACATTGTTACAAAGATTGTAATTTTAATTTAATGTTTTATTCGACGAATACAAACCATTATAATAAATGAAATTCTTTGTTTTATGGCATTTGAGTTTGTGTGCATGCTGTTATGGCCAGCCCTGAGGCTATCGGTAGAGACCTATCGATAGTGACAATAGGGGCAGAAAATAGTGGGCAAGTCGGGGAATAGTGGGGGACCTAGTGTTGGGTAGGTTAGAATTATAAAGGGATTTTTTTTGAATTTGAAAATCGGCCAGCGGTCAAAAGGCTGTTGACCCAGGCTCGGGTCTAAGAAAGGAACCGTAAGATCAGGCGATGAGTCGTCTGATTCTAGAAGGTTAAAAAGGTTAAAAATCAGTTTAACGTGGACAGTGAGGTGCGGTGGTTGATAGAAAAAAAAAAGAACAAGGAGAAAGAAGTGAAGTTTAAATAATTTTACAACAAAGTATAATCGATTGTAAATGTATCTTTGAAAAAAAATTAAAAAAAAGCTTCTTCCATCGAGCCGAGGAGCTCAAGTTTGGCCAAAGGAGCCAAACAGAAAATTTTTGTATTTTTTTTGTGTGAAAAATTTTATGTAATCCTGAGGCGCAGCGAGGCGAGACCGGCCGTAAAAATTGGGTAAGTGTTTGTGTTCCCATGGTAGTTAGGGACTTTTTTTTAAATTTCCGATAATTGACCCAAAATAGGCCGGTTAAATTGAGCTGCGCAGGAGCACCCGCAGCCCCTGTCCACGTTGTAAAAAAATTTTATTTGTACCCGTCCCCCAGACTAAATTCTTGGTCCCGTCGGCCCATTGGGCCCAAAGATAAAATCAAAAGAGGGACGCCGAAATAATTAGATTCCAGGCCAGGTGTTTTTTGTTGATACACCCATCGCCCATCAGAAGAGCAGCAAAGTTTTGTTTGATTGGGGGAAAGAAAAATTTTGGCTCTAATCCCCGTTAATTTTTGGTGCGGACCGCTCCAAAAACCCCCAATTTGTTGGCGAACTCCACCTGGCTGGAAAAAAAATTAAAACCAGATATTAGTCTTTTATTCCGTTTTTTTTTTTTATGTCACTTTTGTTAAATTATTTATTTATTTAATTCACTAGCTTAATTACTTATTTATTTATTCCCTTATATATATATTTATTTATTTCCTTATTTATTTATCTCATAATTAATTCCTTATTTATTATTTTTGTTATTTTAAATATTTATTTTGTCCTTTTTGGTTGCCCACGTGCGCATTCTTTTTTGTGTATTTCATTATTCCTAAGTCCAATATTGTTCACAACCCTTGGTGTGGTTTTGACAGTAGATAGCTGAAAGAAGAAAGAAAAGAAAAAAGTTGAAAAAGGATACCAATAAACGGGATAATTTTTCTTCGATCTTGCCCCCCTAAAAGAGCTCTGATAGGTAGGTGGGAATCGGGAAGGAAATTCATCGTGATTTTGCAAAAAAAAAAGAAAAAGTAAATGTAATGTAATCTGTGGCAGATACCTGCTCAAATATACACCAGGGCAAGCATTGTTAATAAATTCGTGTGTTAATAATAATTAAGAGTAATGAACAACAAAACAATGAATTGCTGAGTGTTTTCTTAAAGGGAGGGAAATGGGGAGAAAGAAGCATGACGACTCCAGGAGGAGTAGTGATGATGATATGGTATAGGTGACGACTGCTATATATATGGGGTGGCATACCTCATCGACATGCCACGAAGGAATGGGAGGGCCCGTTCGACCTCTATAATCCGGAAGAGGAGGTCCGGTTCACATGGAGTGGCGGCGAAGACATCATTCCTGTAAGGGGGTAAGAATAAATAATTAGTGAGTTTGTTAGATAGTTGTGATTCGTGTAGTTTATGTGTCGTAAGTGTTGTCCAGTGGAGTGGCGTCTGAAGTGATCCTCGTACTGTGTTGGGATTCCTTCAGAGGAAGGGGTATTGATGTTCAGCTGTTCGTCAATTACCTGAATGTTTATTGTTGCGTGTATTGGGGATGGGTTGTAGGAACTCACGACCTTCTTTTCCGATAGCTAGCCGGAGTGAGCCCCTATCGATATACGCGGGACCAGGGTGAGAATACTGTTTTTCATCTGGCAGGTCCATAACAATGCCACAGGTTGCCACTAAATTTATCGATATATTTCATTACTTACAGCTGTTATTTCGATATATTTGATAGACCTACTGCACATCGCTAAACAAGTAGTGTCACTGTATCACAAATGAATTTACGAATTTCGTTTGGAAAGAATTAACAACAATTGGAATAATTTAGAAACATGACGGATGAATTGCCGGAAGCATTCGACTTGGTGGTGATGGGCACAGGTGAGATCATCTGACTAATCCATACACCATGGGCGTTACGACAAATAGTAGCTCGATGAATCTTAGTACCTAAATATTGATTGATTTCTAATTCTTTTGAAAGGCTTCACTGAATCCTGTTAGCCGCTGCTGCAAGTCGCATTGGAAAGACTGTGCTGCATCTGGATAAAAATGAATACTATGGTGGTGACTCTTGGGGATACTTTAGTTTGGATGCCCTGTGTTCGCTGTTGGAGAAGAAAGTAAGCGAAAGTTCTGCTTTGCGAAATGGTAGTTATACTTGGCATAATGTAGCTGCAGTTGATGGGGATACCGATGCGCCCGCAGTCTGGACGCGCGAAGCCATACTGTCCAAGTCACGACGTTTTAATCTCGATCTCCGCCCCCGTGTTCTATATGCCGCAGGAGAACTCGTTCAATTGCTCATCCGATCAAATATTTGTCGTTATGCAGAGTTTCGTGCCGTAGATCATGTCTGCATGAATAACAATGGAGAAATTTTATCTGTGCCTTGTTCACGAAGTGATGTCTTCAATACTAAAATCCTTACAATGGTGGAGAAACGATTGCTAATGAAATTCGTAATGGCTTGCAATGACTATGGCGAGGACAAGTGCAATGAAGACTCTTTGGCGTTTTGAGGACGCTCGTTTGTCGAGTATCTGCAAGCGCAACGTGTAACCGAGAAGATTGCCTCATGTGTAATGCAGTCGATTGCCATGTGTGGTCCAAATTCCACATTCGAGAAGGGCATGCAACGTACACAACGATTCCTAAGTAGCCTGGGTCGGTATGGCAATACACCTTTTCTGTTTCCCATGTACGGTTGTGGTGAATTGCCGCAATGCTTCTGTCGTCTTTGTGCGGTTTTCGGTGGAATCTATGGAATCATGGACAGTCAATCCCAAGAACTTTTGGTTAGCTGTGAGGGAAAGACTCTGCGTGCCAAACATTTGGTCTCGGCACCTGGCCAAGTACCCATTAATCCAGTGACGCCAATGCGTCCAAACATCTCTCGAGGATTGTTTATATCGTGTAGCCCACTGGGAAATGAAGGAATAAATAAAGGAGGAGGTGGTGTTAATCTGTTGCGTCTGCTGGCCGATGGAGGAGCTCGCGAAGCCATTGTTATTCAACTCTCACACTATTCTGGTGCATGTCCAGAGGGATTATGTAAGAAACTGAGCATTTTGCTTTATATTTTGCATATTTATTTAAACGAATCATTTTCAGATATCTTAAACATAACCACACCCGCTCAAAGCGAAGATCCCATTGCTGACTTGGCACCATTTACATCTCAAATCTTTCAAAGTATTTCCCAAATTGTTTTTAGTTCCCATTTTACGCTTTATTCGCCTCAATCTTTGGAGGCCAACGCACTGCCACTTTCTATACATTGCACTAGTGGACCAATTTATGAAATAGATTATGATGCTGCTATTTCTGAGGCTCATCGCATTTTTAAAGAACTTTATCCAACTGAAGAGTTTCTACCACGTGCACCCGATCCAGAGGAGATTGTGATTGATGGCGAGGATCCCAGTGCATTGAATGAGCATAGTTTACCAGAAGATCTACGAGCACAACTACATGATATGGAACTCAACTCAACTGAAAATCAGTAGGGAAATTAGCACAACATTTTTTTGTAGTCCTATATCAATTCCAAATAATATGTGCAACTGACTTTTTTGATACGTTTTTCTAATTATAAGGTTACATACAAATTTTTGTATATATATATTTATTATGTAAATTATGTATAATTTCTAAAATTACTAGGCATATATTTATATGTGTGTGTGTGTTATCTATGATAAATAAACTTCCAAAAATATGGATTTGCAATGCATCAAATATATAATTTATCTTTTTTCTATGTATATAAATATATATATTTGTGTATATATTGCTTGACTTTGTTTTTTCTATTTCTCAGAGTAGTTTTGTGCTTTATTAAAAAAAGATTGTGGAAGAACATAAAAAAAGGTTAATTCTAAAAAAAAACTTTGATTAAGATGGCTCAAACGAATTCTACATGTTATTATTTAAAAAGTTTCACTTCAATTGTTATTACCAATTTTTTGTTTTTCTCAGTCATTTTTTGTTTCTATATATATATGTATATTGCCATCAATAATATTCGATATTCAAATATCAACAAGGAAACCACGAGTTATCCGGGAACTGGCCAAAATCTAGGCAGTGGATTAGATAATACAAAACGGCGGCCAAGTAATATAATATAAAATTTATCGAGCAGATACTGTATTAACATACTGTAAACGCTTTACTATATATAATAACGTCAAGAATATATATATATATATAGATGGATTATTATCATTGGGATTATAGGGAAGAACCGATGGTCGTGCATTTTAGAATATTATTTCTTTTTTTTTGTTTTGTATATATATGTATAAGACGGCTAAATCTTCTGTTTTTTGTTTTGTGTAAAAAACAACTTTTACATTTCCTGCTTCGTTTTTCATCATTCAATGCATTTTACATTAAAGCTTTTCGTTTTTATCGTTTCTTGGGGGGATTAAGGGCGTTGAGATAGATCTAATTTGATTTGTTACTTTTTTTATAGTTAGTTTTATATCTTAATTAGATTATTATTGATATTTTGTTTTGTGACAATGGGCTGTCGCTTGGCATTATATTTCTTATTGAGCTGTTCGATTTCCAATTCCATTTCATGATCTATGTGACTGAGACGTTGATTTAGATCGTCAAAGGTGAGAAATTTGAGGAACTCGAATTCACCCTCAACATAGGCATGGGATTGGGTGTGTAAATGCTGATTCTGATATGCGGGTGGTGGTGGAGCTGGATTTATCTGTTCGTTTATTAACGGATATGCCATAACCATGTGCTGTTGCTGTTGTTGCTGCTGATGTTGCTGCAATCAATATTGATTTATGGCAGAGATTTGTTGGAATTGTAATTCCATATTATGTTCCCAATTATTGGCATCGTTTGCTCCACTTGCCAAATGCTGGTTCATTTCTTCTTGCTGTTGCTGCTGCTGTTGTTGTTGCTGCTGTTGTTGTTATTCTTGTTGCTGTTGCTGCTGTTCGGCAGCGGCTGGAGAATACTCTGTTGATTTATCAGCGACATTTTTGCGTTCAAAATGATCCAAGAACTGTGGACGATAACGATATCGTGGCTTTTGGTCGTCACTTCGTTTCGCCGTTGTAGAATCATCGGAATCCGAATTGATAACCATTGTGCCAGTAAGCCAAAGAAAATGCATATAATTTTGGTTTTACTTCGGATTTTTTTTCCTTTTTTTGCTTACCCAAATTGGATTCCAATTCAACTAGCTGCCACTTCACCTGAAGCAGGAGATGGAGCCGATGGTACGACCGCAAGAGCACCAGCCTTACGCCCTAGACCCCCCGGTCCTAGTGTGCCCTCATCAGTATCCTGTTCGGTATGTGCTATCATAGTTGCATCCGATGCAGATGACTGCTTATAGTTGCCAAATTTCTCGAGCACCAATGTCCCCGGGTCGTCAACGAAGGTTTTAACTGTGCCACCGAATTCCGTTTCCTCCTCTTGCTCGGGCAGCATCATGCTGGAATCTTGGCAGGCCAGACTTTTGGCCTGACTCATGACCATAGCCATGTCAGCGGCTCGATTAGCTCTTTGTTGCTGCCGTATGGAACAAGTGTCTTCTAGCATAGGTTTCATTATACTATATATAATGAATTCATGCTGCAGGAGGTCTGTGGCCGTTGCCCTCTCGTCCGGATCCTTTACCAGACATTTACTAACAAAATCAATCAACTCTGTACTCCATCTATCTGGCTCCCGGAACGATGCTGGTGGCTTCTGTGGTATCATAAATATAGCACGCATTGGATGTATATCTCCATAGGGGGGCTTGCCCTCGGCCATTTCTAGAGTCGTAATGCCCAGTGACCAAATATCTGCCACACAATCGTAACCAATTGATGACCTCCAGGGCCATCCAGTAGGGTGTCCTAATCACAGTGTTTCTTTTGGCCATTGTATCCGTTAGCTGGCCGGCGACACCCAAGTCGGCCAATTTGGCATATCCCTCCGTGTTGAGGAGTATGTTCGCTGCCTTAATATCACGATGAATCTTTCGAGGCAGATGAAGATATACCAAACCCTTGAGGGTATCAGACATAATGGTGGTTATTTCGTCCTCCGTTAGAGTCTTTTTGCGCAGACGCATTATATCCGATACACTGCCGGCACCACAATATTCCATACATATCCATAAATCATATTCCTTGAAGTAGGATCCATAGTATCGGACCACATAGGGAGAATCACATTGTTGCATAATTGAGATCTCCTTAATGATCTCGTGCAAGTCAGACTCCACCGGCACCAGCTTAATTGCCACAATGGAACTGCTTTCCTTATGCACAGCTTTATAGACGGAACCATAGCTGCCCTCGCCCAATTTGTACATAATGTCAAATACCTTTTGGGCGGCTGCAGCAGCGACTCCTCCGACAATTTCTTTAACTCGCCATTCATTTTGAATTATTCTTATTTTGGGATCGATTTCCCACGACAAACGCGTGATACAAGCAAAACAATAACAAATGGCAATGACTTTGTGCTGTTTGGCTTTCAATTTAACCACGAATATACATAAATAAATTTTCATACAACAAATTGTTCTTTCTTTGTATTAGAGATGATGGTTAGTTAAGTAGCTGTGACTTGCACTCAAAAATTCAAAAGTCACTGGTAACAGTTGCGGCTAAAAATTTTAGAACTCTGCTTCGTTTTTTTTTTTACATTCCCTTGCCATTATATAAAGATGTTTGAAAAAAGCATATAGAATTAAAAAAAAAACATAAAACCTTGCAGTTAGTTTTCTATTTACACATAAATGTTCTTTGTAACTGAGAAACAGAAAATCACAGTTTCGCTTTGATCGATTATTTTCATTTAATCGATAACTAGTAAATTTAAAAAAGCGAGGTACCGCGGAAACAATGCAATTTAAAAACAACAAAGAAATATAGCCATGACCAGGCCGTTCAATATTTAATGACTATCTATTATCTACGATAAAATTCATAAAAACAAAGTAAAAAAATGCATGTAAAGTAGATACACTAACCATAGAACACATAGATGGGACAAACTCATGATTTTTTGATTGCAAACGCTAGCCTAGTCATGGAACCCCAGAGAACTTCGGGAAAGTTTCTTTAGCAATGTACACAGTGGGTGTTACTTTTGGGAATAAGGCAACCTTTAAATTAGTTTGTCAACGAATGGCTTATCAGTCACTGCGCCTTTGGCTGCCTAGCAACGAGGTGCACAGTGTTGAAAGTATCAAAATTATATTTCAATTATTATTTTAGGAAATAAAATACCAAAGTCCTTTCTTGGGTTTTTGTTTTTTGTTTTCTTTTTAATGATTTGATCAAATGTCTATTTTTGAAATCATTCAATTTCGTTTTACTGGTCACGAAAAGGTATCGCTTCTGCTTGACAAGAAATTGGGATTGAACTCCAACCCACTGTACGCCTCCATAGAAACCAAAACACCGACGCGACACCCAACAGCAGCAAATACTAAAGTCCAGGAGGCTAGAAAATTCCTGAGCTCGGCAGTTTGTTGTTTACTCTACGTGACTTTAGTTCGAAAGACGGAAAGAAACGACGGAAACTAAAATGTCTCATTCGGCAAAATGTGCACCGACCGCCTACGCCAATTCCGACCCTCACATGATTACCATTCAAATTCCGTTTCCCTAAAACAACGCTCCAAATCCGCAAATCCACCGCATTTACGTCCATTTAGTGGGCGTTTGTGTCCCCGTTATGTGCCGCCCTTTTCCATACAATCGCTGCAAAAGAATACCGTTGTCATTAACGGACCAATACACGAAACCTCAACAAAAGTGCGTAGACCCTTTGAAAGTTAGTTCAGCTAGTTAGTTCAGTTAGTTAGATAGATTTGCTTTTATGTATTTGTTTCTTGTAATGGATAATGACTACTAATTGTTGTTTTTTTTTTACTTTTGTTTGGTATATTACGCTTAAAGAAACAACAAAAGTCCATTTCCACATTCAATTTGGGTGCTGGTCTTGATGGTGCCATTACACTCGGTGGCAATGATTTGGGGCGTGGCACATTGTTTCGCATGTATTTCGATCGCGGAGACTTACCCATCAAAATGGAATACCTTTGCGGTGGCGATAAAATTGGTTGGACTGTAAGTATGCAAATTTAAGAAGTTTATCTAATTTGAATTCGAATTTAATTAATGAAGTTCGTTTAAGCAATTAGTTGTCTAACTAAAAATTAGCCAACAAGTTTCTTACATGATAAAACTGTGGCAAGAGAAAGTAGGAACAATTCGGTTCGCACTAATTACTACCAGAAACTAGTAATTACTTTTTACTGGGGGAATGGTTGATGGATTTTCATTGGCAATGGCGAATAACCATCAATTTGTAGGACAAAGATAGAATATTGGGAAACCGAATGTAAATGGCACTATTGATGTTTTCAAATTCATAAAAAAAACATTGATTTTAACTCCTTTCCTTTGGACTTTTTGTGAGTTTTAAATTTCCAAATCCATACAAAGTTTTTGAATTTATAGTTTATATAAAAGGCATACTCTTAAAATTGCTTAGAGTTAACTTTCCCCGTTCTAATATGGTTAAAAATGAATGTATTATTATTAGGGTAGGGAATTTTGTCATTTAGTGGATTTAAATGTTCAAGAATAAGGGATCTAGAAAAAAGGAATTCATCCTGCACGTAGTCTGAATTTTCAAATTTCGGGGAAGGTCCCCACTCGCTGGAAAACCATCCTAGATTTTCCCTAAAAAAGTTAGTATAATCGCTTCCGCCACTGTAAACGATATACATATATTACTAATATTTCTGATCATCATGACAAGCTGTATTCATATAGATATTATGGCGAACAATAAGGATTATATTTCCACCTTAAATGACTTTATTTTAATCAAATTACTGAATTGTCATGTCGTGAAATGCGAAATGAAGGAGTTTAGGATCTATGATGAAATATTGTTGTAAAATAAGTGATCATAATCTTCTTTATTTTTCTATTATGCCTTTAATATTTATTGATTTATTCTATATCTGTGCAGTAATTATAAGTTAAAAGCAATATTAAGACTATCTATGTATGTATGTATGAATGGCTTAAAAGTCTTATGCTACTATTAGTTAGAAAAAAATCTTAAAATCGTAAATTCTATAACTGTCTAGGAGGGCAAAATTTCTGAAGCGTATTTTTCACAAGCTCCAAAATGGAATAGATTTTTTCATGGTTCTTTAAGGAACAAGTTTTGAAATTTCAAAAATCTTGCACACGCTTAGTTTTTTAGGTATAAAAGTAAATCAAAATTTATTTATGACCAGGTGACGAAAATTTTCCATGAAGGATGACCCCCCTCCTTTATGACAATTTTATAACCCTTCTCCTTTCTTAGCTATACGCTTAATTTTTTGACGGTTGTTTTGAAGGTAATGAAATAGGTATACCCAGAATAGATAAGAGGTATAAAGATATATTAAAATTTTATTTCAAAATCAATCATTTCTCTAAGACTTTTACTTCTTAATGATTTAAATCTAACAATTTCAATATCCAATGTTCCACATTTGCTCTCCCCAGAATGCTCTTACTTCACTTGGTGAAGTCCAAAAGTTCTTGAAAAAAATTGGCAGTAACCTTCAATTAGTCACATACACATATATATGTACATATGTATATACAGAATATGTACTTAGTTGCAATTATTTGAATCCTGTATACTGTTCAACTGCGTGTTCAATTATTTCAAGTGTTGGCTACGATGGCACCTAAAAACAACAAGAACCAAATAATGTGTCATTGTCTATTTCCGGCGTTAGTTTTAGGATTGTGTGGGTGGATTAGGTTGGAGCCTTCATTGCGATTTTTGTTGTGATTTTGCTTTATTTGCTCCTGACATTGAAAACGTCGCCCATGTCAGATGTCAGTCAGTCAGTTAGACTGAAAACGCGCATTGCGAAAAGTATATTTCTCCTTGTAGGAATGTGTGAACCCATTTTGCAATAACCTTGCAGGAAGGATACTTAGATATTCATTAGAAGTTTGCAAGAAGTGACATTATATACAATATATACTCTTGATCAATAGTATTTCACACAGTTAAACGTAACAAGTTTTGGTTCTCTTTGTTTTTTGGGATTTTCAATCTGATTCTAGAATATCCTCTAAGTGAGGGTATAGAAACATCGGCATATTCCCAGTCTTTATTTCTTTCTGTATCATTTGCGTGATTCGGTCTAGTCTATTGTATATTGTTTATTGTCTATTATATAGTTTCAAAGACCTATTGCCCTTCCACTTATGGGTAGAAAAGTAACTTATGCAACTACTATATCGAGTATATTAAGGTCAGAATGCTAAGGAATGGAATACAATGTCAGATTAATCCACACTCTTTGAAGCACTTGCAAAACAAACAAATGAATTATAAATTTTTGTTTATAATGTACAATTCACAATCAGTTCAGACAGTCATCTATGTAGGTAAAAAATATCACACACAGGACAACACGTAAATCAATTTGTACCGGGAAATATATGTAAAAGTTGTTGTTTTCCTATATAAAAGAATGACATACTTATTCTGTATAAATATGTATAGCTAGTCAACTTTAGCCAATTAATCGTTTAAACAAATAATTATTGAAAAATAATAAATTTGGACTTATTGATAATTCTAAATGTAATTACAATAATTGGCAATATAATTTCATACTAAGTACATATAAGTGTTTGGCACAATCAGGTAGGAAAGATTTAATTACCAGACAAAATAAAACGTTAAATTGACGTATTTAGGGATGTGAATCATCAATCTCGAGTTTAAAAAAGGAAACGAGTAAACATTGTTTAAAACTAGAATCTAAGGACTTGAAATGTATGAAATTTGTCCTTTAAAGTTTTAACTAATGGTCCTTGTAACAAACTTTGTTTTGAAATTATTTTTGGATTAAGATTTTCATATGTTGTATAAAAACATGAACTTACATAGACTATGAAATATGAGTAACTATGTATATATGAACATCTATTTACAAGCCTAAAAGTAGGAAATTTATGTAAAATGTAAAATTTATGTAAAATTTAACACCATTTTATATTAGGTTAAGTCAAATATTTTTGGGCAAATTTTCTCTGTCTGAAGATCTACAGTCGAAACCATTTTTTGGCCTCGAATAATTATAATAACCCTTAACAAGGGTGTCTCAGATCAAAAAAAATGTTGTGTACATACATTTTAATAAATTTAAATCAAATTTTGCATTTAAACCAGATCAGAGTCTTCTGAAGAAAATTATTTCAAAGGCAGCCAAAAAATGGTAAACATTTTGCCCATTTTGTTGTTTTTAAAACTAAAAATTTGTAGATCATTAATTTAAGATAAAAAATCTCGAAATCTTATGTTAGAAATCTGCCTTATTTAGTTGACTGAAATCTCAAGCTTTTGGATTAAATTCTTCAATTAACGATTTTCGAATCAATTCCGTGATAAATTTCAATCGTTTTCGGCTTTGAAACATTTTTGAAAAAACTTACATAAATAATACAGTTTTAATTCAATAAAGTATGGTTCTAGTCTAAATTTAATAGAAATTGTAGATCATTTTAAGTATATTTTACATTCAAATTATTTGAAAACGAGAATTCCAATTCCATTTCAATCGGTCTTGTATTTTTCTTGCTCACTTTTCTAATTGCTTGCTAAGAATAATTCTTAGGGATAAATGAAAAGATCGAATTTATTCCCTTTCAGCTCGTTGTTATCAATATATTGAAGAATAATAGAAATATTTGAAACCAAGTTATTTGGTTCAGAATCGTAAGCGAGATCAGGTCTCAAATCAGATTCCGATCAAATACAAATTATACCTATAATATCTACTTTAAGAAGCATTACTCTATATTTATAATTAAACATTTTAATGTCTTTTGAGCTTAAAATATAAACATATATGTATATCTTTTTGTTATACCCCAAATCGAGTTCATTAGCTTGTCATTATATTTCACCGGTGAGTAATCACGTTCTGTAAAGGCAGAAACAAAGGCAAATGGTTAAAATGAGAATTTCTCAATTTTTTTCTATTCCCACTTACGAGTCTGAAGATTAAATCCAGCGTTCTTATCAGTGGCAGACAATTTCATGCGGGAAACAATCATATCACGTTCATTATATTCACGAATTTTGCAAGCGGCAAAGGCTCCTTGAGGTATGGCTGCCATCCTGGATTCTGTAGGATAATAATGGTTAATTTTTTCAACATTAAACATTTAAGTAATTGCCCACACTAACCGTTGATGATGGTATTTAAGTTTTTCAAAAATTGATAATTCTTTGTTTCGCTTAGTTCAAACACTTTGTTATAGCACAGATATTGGCGCTTTCTTGCATAAACATTCAAATGCAAAAACACACAAAGATTTCGAAACTTGGTGAAGGGGAGTTTAGGAATGAGGAAGGAAGGAATTTGATTTTGTTTTAGCCAAATTCCCCAAAGCCTGCTTTTCTTGTAAAACTTCACAAATTTATTTAAAATTTAGTTATCTGTAGCCAATTAGGTTTGCTCTTTTCTATATTTTTTATTTGCTTTTGGCAACATTCAATGGCAATTAATGCCAATATATCACTTGGGTTTCTCGATTTCGAGCGGGCTGCGAATAAAAATTCGATGTGTGTACACAACGTAAGGGGTTCAGAATTGAACTGAAGCTAGCCTATGGATGCAAAAAGTTTTAGAGTAATGTGTGAAGATAAATAAAGTGATTGAAAATCAAGGATAAGTGATAAAAGAAGGGAAGATACATATGTATGTATGTACGTGCAGGGTCGCAGTGAGGGGAAGGCCAGCGGGTCTGCTGCCTCGAGCTCACCCCAAGGGAGAGCCCCTCACAAAACACAAACAACTTCAAGTTCAAATTGGGAAAAAAAGGCAAGAAAAAAACAGGTGCTTTCTTTTAAAAATGCTTTCAAAAGTATTTTTCTCCGATGACCCAATGAGACATTCTCATCTCGGGACACCCATTTTCCTAAATCCGACCTTGAATAAATGGAAACACTTAATTTCTTCATCTCTTGAAATTTTTAAACTTGTAAAAATTTGGACTTATGTGAAGATCGACATTTCCTTCTTTATAAATTTCGATAACCAAGGAAACAAGTTCCCTTGAGTTAAAAAAAAAGTCACATAAAATGTCAGTAATTCGATTAATTTTTCACTTCTTCGGTTTTAACCCCAAACTTTGATGTCTTCGATAAATTCCTGAGACTGACAATGGTCTTTATCGAAAATTACTGAAACTAGATTAATATAATAAATATAAATTAATATAATAATAAATGTAGAAGTAGGTATTAAAAATAGATTCAATACATGTGCGCTGAGACAGTGGGTATTTTTTAGTATTTAAGGTATAAACCATTTTTCAAACCAAAAACTTGAGGCTTCGTAGCGTGGGAGGGGAATTTATTATAAGTCCCCCTTTCTTGGTGAAATATATTAGAATTCTTCGTATCTGGTGGACGACCCGCGCTAGAATATATACACAATTTTTTTATTGTGAAATATGTATACGTCTAATCTATTTCAACATTTTTTGAAACTTATCGCCAGACAGAATCTTATAAAAAATTAAAAAGGTTTTTTCCCCAATACATAGGGCATCTGGCCACATCGGGTGACAGAAAATTTTTTTAAGAGTAAGTTGAGAAATATTGATTTTGTGATAAGATTTCACCTACTAATCACTAACCACCAAACATTTTTGCATACATCTGTAGGTAATGCTAGGTATGTTTAAATGACACACTGAATTTCATTTCAACGGCATTGAAAGGCCTGATAATTGCCCCTAACAGTTGCAGGATAGATTTAAAAACTGCGCAATTGCTCGAACAGTTGTCACCGAATACTCTCGATTCTCATTATCAAGCCTCGAAGTTTACTCAGAGCCGCCTTCAACTATGGACAACAAAATATTAATATAATCTGCTTGATCTTTTCAAGGAATATAAATGTACATACATATATAGTATAATTTCTGCATCATGTTTGTTAATATAAAACCTGACCTAAGTACACGTTTTAGTTGTTAATTTCCATGTGCGTCACTGATGCTGGGGAATTATGTTTGTATTTTTTTGTGGACTGCATATAAACAATTTTATTTATGCATTGAAAATATTTATATTTACTTGTTGTCATGCTGCAATTGTTGTGTGCATTAATCTATATTTGCATAATCAATAAGAGCAATAAAATACAATGCCACAAATACGTATAGATTTATACATACATATATTAGACTGGTATTTTTTCGCCGCTGTTTGGGTATATTACATAATTACCGTTCAACCTTTTTCAAATTTTTTATTTTTCTTTGTCACACACTTTTAAAATTTACGTTCATACATATATTTCTTAAGTGGTCGTTGCTCTCTTCATATATTAATTCTAGTCAAACTATTTAAATTTGGCGCAATGTTAACTCGATAAATACATAAACGTTAATCGATTAATTGTATATCGTTTTTTGGAATATTATTATTGAGTTACAATAAACAAATAATAAAAACTGACTGTATTGTAAGATTCCAATTATTTACAAAGTCTGTTAAATGCTCATGTATATACCGAAACCGGTATTGTAGTATCGATTGTTAGTCATAAGTATCGATTGTTAGTAATAAGTATCGATTGTTAGTACTAATTGTAAGTATCGATTGTTAGCGATAAGTCATCGATAGGTGAGAGACAGCGTCTCTTCTCTTCCGGCGACGCAACGAGCAAGTTGCATCTGCGCAAAAGCCAAAGATTAAATCCGAACAATACAAACTAATCTTTATCATTTTTACTCAATAATTGGGTGTTTACAACTCAGAAGTGGGATGACCACCCGAAAGGATACATATTTCGGGGCACGGCACGCCACACGTTCCACATCTAGGACGGCCGCCTCCACGCCCACCGCTGTTGGTGCACCCACTGCTGTGACTACCGCTGCAGTACCGGCGGCCACAGGAGCCGCCGCTGCTGCGCCTGCCGCTGCAGTACCGACCGCTGCTGGGCCAACTGCTGACATACTCGCCCCTGTCGGGCCCGCCGCTGCTGGGCCAACTGCTGACATACTCGCCCCTGCCGGGCCCGCCGCTGCTGGGCCAACTGCCGCCACACTCGCTCTTGCCGGGCCCGCCACTGCTGGGCTAACTGCTGACATACTAGCCCCTGCCGGGCCCGCCGCTGCTGGGCCAACTGCTGACACACTCGCCCCTGCCGGGCCCGCCGCTGCTGGGCCAACTGCTGACATACTCGCCCCTGCCGGGACCGCCGCTGCTTGGCCAACCGCTGACACACTTGCCCCTGCCGGGCCAACTGCTGATATACTCGCCCCTGCCGGGCCCGCCGCTGCTGGGCCAACTGCCGCCATATGAGCCTCTGCTGGGCTAACTGATGCCACACTCGCCCCTGCCGGGCCCGCCGCTGCTGGGCCAACCGCTGACATACTCGCCCCTGCCGGGCCCGGCGCTGATGGGCCAACTGCCGCCATACGAGCCCCTGCTGGGCTAACTGATGCCACATTCGCCCCTGCCGGGCCCGCCGCCGCTGGGCCAACTGCCGCCATACGAGCCCCTGCTGGGCTAACTGATGCCACATTCGCCCCTGCCGGGCCCGCCGCTGCCGCAATCGCCCCTGCTGGGCCAACTGCTGCCATACTCGCCCATGCTGGGCCAACTGCTGACACGCTTGCCTCTGCTGGGCCAACTGCTGCCATACTCGCCCCTGCTGGGCTAACTGGTGCCATACTCGCCCTGCTGTGCCAACCGCTGCCATACTCGCCCATGCCGGGCCAACTGCTGACATGCTTGCCCCTGCTGGGCCAACTGCCGCCATACTCGCCCCTGCTGTGCCAACTGTCGCCATACTCGCCCCTGCCGGCCCCGCTGCGGCTATATTCGCCCCCGCTGTAACCGCTGCCGCCGCACCTGCCACTGCTGTACCCGCCGCCGCTGCCGCCGCCGCACCTGCCACTGCTGTACCCCCCGCCACTGCCGCCGCCGCACCTGCCACTGCTGTACCCGCTGCCATTGCTGTACCCACCACCGATGCACCCGCTGCCGCCTCTGCACCCGCTGCCACTGCTGTACCCGCTGCCACTGCTGTACCCACCACCGCTGCCGCCGCTGCACCCGCTGCCACTGCTGTAACAGCTGCAACCGCTGCACCCGCTGCCACTGCTGTACCCGCTGCCACCACCGCTGCCGCCGCTGTACCCGCTGCCACTGCTGTACCAGCCGACTTTATGTCTGCCATGCGGGCTGCGGCCTCGCTCGCCGCCCCGCCACTGGTCCCGACGCGGACCCATGGGAAGAGATGCCCGCTTTAGTGCCCTCCGTATCGCCGCCATCACACCGGCCACTTCCGCCTCCCCCAGCCTGGATGAGCAACTGGTGACGCTGCAGAAACAACATGAGTTGCTACAGCTACAGCATCAAATCCTCAAACTGCAGCAGGGGATTGACGAATCCCAAGCACCGAGGCAGCAAGGCAGTGACGTGAGTGTCATTGAGAGCATGGTGGCTCGATTTTCAGCGAATACCGCATACGATGTGAAGAAATGGCTGAACGATCTGGAAGACGCATTTGAAATTCTGCAGTTGAACGACCGCCTACGGTTGGTCGCATGCCGTCGTATGCTGGAAGGTACGGCGGCGGTGCTGCTGCGCACGGTATGGGTGTACAGCTACGAAGAATTGAAGGCAATCCTCTTTCGTGAATTTGGACGCTCGTGTAGCATCGAGGAAGTGTACCACGTGGCTGCGTGGCCGGCGCATCAAGGCAGGCGAGGGATGTTTAAGATTCGCAATCGAGATGCAGGAGATTGCCATGAATGCTCCGATTCCGGAGAACGAGCTGGTCGACCTGATCATTGATGGATTGCGGGACAACTCTACTCGAGTCGGCATGCTGTACTTAGCTCGGACAATGGCTGAACTGAAGCCCCTACTGGAACGCTACGAGCGCCTCCGTATGCAGGCCGCTGCCTCCAGACAAAGCAATAGTGTGAAGGCGCAGCCAACAACAACTGCCGTGGCGCCTGGAAACAAATCGTCAGGCACCGTCACGAGTGAGACCAGATGCTTCAATTGCTCAAGATGGGGGCATTACAAGAGTCAATGCCCGAAACCAATGAGACCTCCGAATTCATGTTTCAAGTGTGGCATAATGGGCCACAGCCACAAAAACTGTCCGTGACCGTCTCGAATTGGAAATGCCACCAATATCACTGCTGCCGCCGCCGCTGATGAAGCGGGAGATCGACTAGACCATTTACAACTGGTGAGTGTTGCTTTTGTTTGTGATGAAGTGCAAGATAGGAGATTTATGGATATGTTTTCTCTCCTTGATTCGGGTAGTCCAAAGAGTTTTATCCGTCAATCTGAAGTCCCTCCAACTGGCGTCTTAGCCCCCGTACATTGAACTGCCGTGGTTTAGGAAATAGCCAACTTCTGTCCTTAGGCCAAGTCCAGTGTAGGGTTTGCCTCCGCAACACACATACAATACATACGTTTGAAGTCCTGACGAACCAAGCAACCGAACTGCCGATGATTATAGGTAGAGATCTTCTGTATAAAATTAATATTAGACTCTGTAAACTGAAAGAACTGAAATATGAAATAAAATCGTTGATACTCATGAATAAACCGACTGAATGTATAAATCCAAAACTTACTGCTGTTCTGAAGTCCTTTGACATATTTATGGAAGAGAGAGTGATACTGCCGTATGATAGGAATGAGATTGTATCTGCCGAATTGTTGTCTGATTCTCCCCTTTCGAAAACTTCTGCTGTACCTTCGGAAACATTGAACGATGCACTTATGGCGATAAATGCCATTGAGCTCCATGCTGTCAGTGAATTAGACTTTGATATAGGGCCCGCGTTACGGGAAGAGCAAACCGCAGCCCTTAAGTCTATTATTTCCACTTCGTATGTACAAGTTGATCCAGATTTTATCAAGCCCATGAACTATGAGATGAAAATAGAATTGACTAGCCAAACTCCGATTTTCTGCCGCCCCCGCCGTCTGTCGCACCACGAACGCATCGAGGTGCGTGAGATTTGTGACGATCTCTTGAAAGCTGGCATTATTCGCCACAGTAGTTACCCTTACGCTGCCGCGATTGTCCCTGTACGCAAAAGGACAACACCCTAAGAAAGTGTGTAGATTACCGCCCGTTGATCAAAATTACAGTTCGAGATCATCGAGTCGAGTCCGATTCCTCTGTTAGATGATTGCATTGAACATCTGGGTGGCAAATCATTCTTCACTATCTTGGACTTGAAGAACGGTTTCCACCATGTGAAAATGCACCCAGACTCAATCAAATATACTGCCTTTGTAACCCTGATGGCCAGTTTGAATATGTACGCATGCCCTTCGGACTTTGTAATGGCCCTTCCGTGTTCGCTAGATTCGTTTATTTTGTCCTTAAGGAATTTATAAACCGAGGTCAACTGGTGATATATATGGACGACATTCTAGTCGCGTCGCATGACTTTGAAACCCACTTTGAGATTCTGAAGGAAATATTGTATGTGTTAAGAGTGAACGGGCAATGCCTGAAGCTGACGAAATGCCGTTTTGCGTATAGGGAACAAGAGTACTTGGGCTACTTAGCCAATTCCGCCGGTATCACGCCTAAACCAGCTCATATTCAGGTGATACGGGATTTGCCCATCCCAAGGGATAGCAAGGAATTAGAGCGTTGCCTAGGCCTATTCTCATACTTCCGCCGATTTGTATCAGGTTTCGCTAAGATTGCGTGTCCGCTGTCCCGATTGTTAAGAAAAGATACCCCTTATGTCTTCTCCGATGTATGCCTTGAAGCTTTCCAAACACTGAAGTTGAAATTGATCGAATCCCCCGTGTTATCTATTTACAACCCGAAGTCTGAAACAGAGTTACACTGCGATGCTAGTTCAATTGGTTTCGGAGCAGTGCTCCTCCAGAAACAAACAGACGGTAAATTACACCCAGTGTCCTACTTCTCTAAGATGGCCTCCGCCGCTGAATCGAAACTACACAGTTATGAGCTAGAGACGTTAGCTATAGTGTATTCCTTAAAACGTTTTGAGACATACCTTAAGTTCATTCCGTTCAAAATCGTGACCGATTGTAATTCCCTTGCGCTGACACTGAGAAATGGTGGACATTCCGCCAAGATTGCTCGCTGGGCCCTGCTGTTGGAAAACTATAACTACACGATTGTACACCGCTCGGGGTTGGTATGCCCCATGCTGATGCTCTAAGTAGAATAGAAACTGCCGCATACGTTGACGATATAAACCTTGACTTCCAACTGCAGTTAACCCAGAACCGGGACCCTGAGATTGTCAAACTCCGAGATGAGTTAGAGAAATATGAGATAGCGGATTTCGAACTGCGAGATGGAGTAGTGTACCGCCTGTCCTCGACGAGTCTACCCCAACTTTATGTCCCTTCCGAAATGATAAATCATGTCATACGAGTAGTGCACGAGAAGCTTGGCCATATGGCCACGGAGAAATGTTGTGCACAGATCAAGAAGCATTACTGGTTCTCGTGTATGAAGTCTTATGTTAACAATTACATTAAAAATTGCCTCAAGTGTATCTACTACTCCGCGTCCGCTTCGGACCACCGTGTCACGCTACATAGTATTCCGAAAGTGCCCCTTCCGTTTGATACCGTCCATATTGACCATTTGGGCCCCCTTCCGTCCATATGTTCTAAGAAAAAGTATCTTCTGGTTGTCATTGACGCTTTCACCAAATTTGTGAAGCTGTACCCTGCCGCCACGACTAATTCACGTGAAGTATGCCAGACATTAGAATCTCAGTATTTCGCAAATTACAGTAGACCCCGCCGAATCATCAGTGATCGAGGTACCTGCTTTACTTCCTCCGAGTTTGAAGAATTTCTGAAGGCCAATAATATAATTCATGTGCTGAATGCCACTGCCTCACCCCGGGCCAACGGCCAAGTCGAGCGGGTTAACCGTGTGTTGGGCCCCATGTTGGGTAAACTGACGGAACCTGTGGACCACGCAGATTGGGTCCAACAACTGCCGAACATAGAGTTTGCATTGAATAACTCTGTCCACTCCATAACCAAATTTGCCGCTTCCATACTTCTATTCGGTGTTGAACAACGAGGTGTGGTAGTAGATGAACTAACCGAACGGTTGGGTGAGAGAACGGAGGAGGTCGATGCCTCAGAGGTAGACGTCCGGAGATTAGCCTTCCGTAACATTGTTAAGTCCCAAGAATATAATTCGGAATATTATTCGAAGCATCACCTCCCTGCCGTTAGTTTTGAGGAGGGGGATTTCGTAGTTATTAAGAATGTGGATACTTCGGCAGGCACGAACAAAAAGCTTATCAGGCGGTATCGTGGTCCGTATATGGTTCATAAAAAACTTCCGAATGACCGATATGTTATCCGGGATGTAGAGGGCTCCCAAATCACCCAACTACCATATGATGGGGTCCTAGAAGCCTCCAAATTAAAGCTATGGGTTGCCCCTGATCAAGATTGCACTTCTGATAGCCAAACAAAGGCGACACCAGCCACTTAAGATTCTTATTTACCCCCTTCGTTGTTAACAATTGGAATCGAGGTCGATTCCTCGTCAGGACGGCCGAGTTGTAAGATTCCAATTATTTAAAGTCTGTTAAATGCTCATGCACATATCGATTGTTAGTAATAAGTATCGATTGTTAGTAATAAGTATCGATTGTTAGTACTAAGTATCGATTGTTAGCGATAAGTCATCGATAGGTGAGAGACAGCGTCTCTTCTCTTCCGGCGACGCAACGAGCAAGTTGCATCTGCGCAAAAGCCAAAGATTAAATCCGAACAATACAAACTAATCTTTATCATTTTTACTCAATAATTAGGTGTTTACAGTATTTATATTAAATTTTTTATTATTTCTCAGTCAAAGTAATTATAAAATTATTCACAACAGTCAAAAACCGTGACTGTGATAACAATCGATATATTGCTTACAAAATCACTGTTTTATGGCTCATCTCTAATTAGAACAAAAAATTAGCGACACCCTGTTAAAAAGAAAACTAAAAAATATCAAAGAAGCTAACTTCGGCTATGCCGAAGTTTATATACCCTTGCAGTATACTTGGCAATAATATTTTTCCTTTTTGAAATTTCTTTCCCTGCAACTCAATTCATCAATACACAAACAAAATATTATTTCTCTTTTTACCACAAGTTTTTCTTCTTCCATCATTTTCTAAGCAAAGCACGGCACGCATACACATACAGTTCATGTAGCGTTGCGTCTGTGTGTGTATGCGTGTGCTCTGTTGATTTGATGATGGCAGTAGTAGGCAGCAAGCAGCGCTGCCGGCAGCGTTTGAACCGATTTATATTGACTGTAACTTGTGTTCTATTTATCGGATCAGATTCAAATTTTGGGATCTGAGATTTTATATCTATTACTATCATATTGGTAAATTTCATGGGGATACTCCAATTTTTGCAAAAATGTTTCTTCTAGAGCTATATGATATAGTGGTCCGATCCCAAAGATTTTCATACTTTATCTCACCCGGGTAAAAAAAAGCTCCCAAAAAAAATTTCATCCCGATAGCTCTTAAGATGGCTGAGTAAAACGCCTACGCACCGACGGACAGACGGACAGACGATCAGATTAAAGTCAAAATTTTCAACATCATACTCGATTTGGGGTCGTTGCAATGACGTGGCAGAAGCAATTGGCAATACTTGCCAAGCCCTACTACTGGGTGAATACATATATTATTGGCCATCTCATATCTGATATCCAAGAAGACTACCTTCGTTTGTACTCGCATTTTTCGCCATGATAACGGAGAGGAAGAGGACACATGCGATCTGGATAGCCGCGAGGCCGAGATTCTCTTCTTGCTAATCGTTGTGATGATACGTTCCCGCAAAACCGGCAGCGTCACCATGATTAACTATCTGTCGTCATCGTTCCTCTACACAAAAGTGGCCAATATGATATTATGGGCCTATGCTGATTTTCGCTATGGTCTTGGCTTTCTTTTGGTGTGTGTTCTGTTGGGTCTGATATTGCCGGAGCCGTCATACAAGGGACCCGAACACATTACCTATTTCCGTACCTCTCAAGTATTTGAGGAGGAATTGGTTCGTGACAAGCGCACCAGTTGGCTAATATGTTTCTATACCGTTTGGAATCCCACCTGTGTGAACTTTGCGCCCATATTTGCTGAGCATTCGGCGGAATACAACACGGACCATCTGAAGTTCGGAAAAATCGATTTTGGACGCCATCCGGATGTTGCACAAAAATATGGCATTAACGATAGCAGCTTCTCACGCCAATTGCCCACTGTGATTCTCTTCCAACAGGGCAAGGAAGTGGATCGTCGTCCTTGCGTGGATGCGAAGGGCAAACTGCAGAAGTTCTTCTTCTCCAGTGACAATGTGCGTGCGACCTTTGGCCTTAATCAGCTGTATAAGCAGGCTGTGGAACGGCTGCCAGTTGCCCCAGTAACGACAGAGAGCAAAAAGACCAAGTAGCTGGCCACCAAAAGTCATTTCTCCTACATGTTTTTACGTGCTAATAGTTGTTTTTATTTTAGTTTTAAATTATTAAGTTAACGGCGACCCTGAAGATAGTCAAGTTGTCATTTTAGCAACAAAACACTGTCAGTTAGTGCATTTTATTATTCGGTTAATCTTGAGTAAGCTTACACAATTCGGAACTAAGCAGACTAAGCAGAATTAGGCCACGAATTAAATTAAACAAATGTAGAATCTGTAAATTGAGCATAATTGTTCAAACACCACGCCACTCATTCTCCGTGCTAATAAATTTGAGTGCAATTTAGTATTTCCGGTGAGTGCGGGCGCGCCCCCAAAATACTCTGTTTGAAAAAAAAAATAATGCAAAAAACAAAGCAAATTGAAAATCATTAATATTTTGTAGCACAACTTAACAATAAAATGAAATAAATTGACATATAATAGATTTTAACTGCAATGGGATTGATATTTAAATAAACCGTTTAAAGCTGTTTCAAATTCAAATGGCAGCGGATTAAGGTGACCATATTATTTCAATTTGTGTGCTGTTGGGCGCCTACATCTGAATTATGTACATGGCGGTACTCAAATTTTTAAAATATATGTTAGAAAAGAATAATTTAAGATAGTTATAGTAAATAAATTAACCAAGCTGCCCTAGACGCAATTATAATCTGACCATTTCAAATTAAGTAAAACTTTAAGTGGATTTTCTTTTCCGAGTCATATTTATAAGTTAATTAAGAGCAGTGTCACATAGTTTTTAATTTCGATTACAAATACAATGTGAAATGATATAAAATTTTTATGCTAGTTGCAAAAGTTTTTCGACTTTTCAATCAATTTGTAAACATTGACAAAAGATTGCAGGTAAAACTATGTTTTGGGTTTTAAAATCTTGTGCTAGCTATAACATAAATATTTTAAACTAAAACACAATTATTAACATAAAAAAAGAATAATTCTTGTTGTTAGCATGTTAAAGATTATCTTTTTTAATGACACTATTGAATTCCTCAAATCTCTTAATTTTTCGATTTTTTTTGGTAAATTTGAATCGATTTTATTAATTATCTTTTCAATCGAGACAAAAAATAACAATGTACCGGAAAATTTTCTAATGAACCTTAATGTTATCAAATTCTCGTTTAGTAAATTTTTTGAGTATTTGAAAAATTCATGTCTTTATTTTCAAGTTAAATAATAATTCAATCTGGATTATAATTTTGCCAATATTTGTGTTTGTGGAGGGGCGGAAGGACCCGATATAGTCTCAAGTGGTTGGCGGGTGCCAATATCTTCAGGGTCTCGTACGTGAGTAGAATGATTAAAACGCGCGAAAAACTTCGTTTCAATTCTATGTTTGATTTATTTAATTCACAAGGTATACCGACACACACACGAAATGGTTCGGTTTGAAAAAGTGACAAATCGCAAAGTAAATTATAAAGGAGATGAACGGGTGTTCGGGTGAAAATCTCGATTCAGAATAATGGCGATGCCCATTGGAAAAACCCAGTCACCCCTACTGGTGAGACCGTAGATGCCGAGGATCAAAAAACCCTCCTCACTCTTCACTGCTCTTCGCCGCTCACTGCTGTTCACCCGGTGGCGTGAACATACCGCCCCCCTTGCAACATGTTGCAATTGCCACCCTGGACATATAAAGGATGGGGGACGGCAACGTTCTGGAGCGCCTAGATCCCACAGGAGCCGGAGACGACCCATCCGAACACGGTGCTCTGGGCTGCGGGAGTACCGCTATAACCGGGCACACAGCCTGGTTGGATGACCTCAGGATAGAGGTCTGCCCCGAGTACCACGGACACCGACGCCGGCCGATAGAAATAGGGGTCGGCCAGGATCAGGGTGGCGAATTTCTCCCGAACCGGCGCCGCCACTTCCCGGATGGGACTGCGGATGAGCAAGTCCTCTTCGACCCGGAATATAACGTTCCGTCGGAACGTCTCGTGGACCTCGACTCGAGGACGGCCGTACAGGCTTGGTCGACCCCGACCTTGGTCACAGCTAACCCCAGGGACCGGGCTCTCAGCCGCACACGCATCGAGAAGGACGCGGGTCTCGAAGGATTTCGAGCAATTGCCCAACCGGAGAACTGCGGTTGGCAGGACAGTCGTCGTCCTGGCGTGGAGCAGGGAGGATAGAGAGATTTCGGGTGCGCCTTCTGGGGAAGCGGAGCGGTCGGACGATGATCGGGAACAGGGTTGTAGCGGGGGTGCAGCACGCCCGGAGGGGGTGATTGGCTGCGACGCCGGGCGGAGGCACGTTGTCTCGGCGGTTGGTCGGCCATGTGGAGCAGGGTATGGTGCCTTTGCCCGCATCGTCGGCAACCATGGCGAGTCCGGCACGCGTCGGATGAATGCTCGTGTGCCAAGCAATTGGGACAATACTTGTTGATCAGCACCGCCCGGAGCCGCTTTTCCCCTCGGAGGTTCAGGAAGCGCTGACACTGCCGGAGTGCATGAACCCCCCGACAGACCCGGCATCGGTACACGTTCGTGCCCTGCGGAGCAGCTCGTTTGCTGCGGTGGTGCGGCAGACGTGTGGGGGCCATGTCGCTATGAAGGGGGGAGCTGAACGAACTGTAACGAAAGAAATTACGTAGGGGGGAGTGGATTAGTCTATGCGCGGGAACGAACAACATGCACGGAGACGAGGACATTCGGAGGGAACATAGAGGGATTGGGAGTCACGATAAGGTTTTAGCTCAGGACTCCTGCTGTCTTGCAACAGAATAAGCTTCTCTACGGGTCTTCGGATAGACCCACGCGCGGTGGTGACATCAGCCACTCGGACGAGACCGTCAGCCCCGGCAGAGTGCGCTCAATTCGCCCTAAGCGCCACTCGTTGGAGGGGAGATGATCTTCGGACACGATCACGAGGTCGCCGGTCTGGATGCTGCGAGTCGGTGATTTCCACTTGTTCCGTTTGTGAAGCTCCTTGAGGTACTCACTCTTCCAGCGGCGGCAGAAAGCCTGCTGGATTGCCTTCAGTCGCTGCCATCGGTTGATCAGTGACATAGGCTCGACCAGAATTTCCGGTTCCGCAATGGATAAGAGCGGTCCTCCAATCAGGAAATGTCCCGGGCTTAGGGCCAGCAGGTCCTCTGGATCCTCGCTCATGGGAGAGATTGGCCTGGAGTTTAGACACGCTTCGATCCTACACAGTAGAGTGGAAAGTTCCTCGAAGGTGTATTTGACAGTGGACGAGGACTTGTAAAACAGGGTCTTAAAACTTTTGACCCCTGCTTCCCACAGTCCTCCCATATGGGGCGCGCTTGGCGGAATGAACTGCCAGGATAAAATGTGCTGGGGAAATGCCTTCATTATATCAAGCTTGGTGGCGTTCAGGAAATCTTGTTCGAGCGCCTTTGAGGCCCTACGAAGGTTTTGCCATTGTCGGAGTAAATGCGCTGTGGGCATTGTCTCCGTGCGACAAACCGAGAGAAGGCTGCAAGAAAATCTTTCAGTGGTGAGGTCGGAGTAGCCTCGAGATGGATTGCCTTCGTGCTGAAACACACAAAGACGCAGACATAACCCTTAGTTATGAGACACGCACGCCCGGTGTAATTTTTGATCTCGAACGGCCCTGCGAAATCAATGCCCGTGTGGGTGAAGGGCCTGGAGTACGTGATGCGTTCTCGAGGGAGATCACCTATCATCTGAGTCTGTAGTCGTCGACGATGAACGATGCAGACTTTGCACCCCTTGAGGTGGGACTTCACCATGTTCTTGATCCGTGGGATCCAGAATTTGGTGCGCAGATACCGCACCATCAGTTGATTGCCGCCATGCAACGTGATGCGGTGGGCGAATTCGACAAGTAGGCGAGTGAAATGAGTACTATAGGGAGGAGAATAGGGTGACGTTCATCATATCGGAGGGACTCAGCGCCCGGAGTCGTCCGCAGGAGCGTAGTAACCCATGCTGGTCGAGAAATGGATTCAGATTGAGTAGCGTGCTGGATGATGGCAGGGGTCGCCCTTCCCCCAGGGCCCGTATCTCCGCGAGGTATTCCCGACGCTGAGAGGTCCGAATCAAGGCGCGCTCGGCGGAGAGAAGTTCGTCATTGGTGAGGTGAACCGTGGAAGGCGTCGAAATCCTTTTGGTGGCGAAGCGTAGATGTACGCGATGACCCGTAATGCCCTACCATAATCCGAGAAACGTTCGCTGACGTCCTCGAGTAGGGTGGTCGCGGTGGTGTGGCACTGGACTCGTTGCTCCAGCTGGGTGTCTGGGAGTTCGTTATGGGAAGTTGGCCAATACTCGGGGGCTCGCTGGAGCCATCCGGCCCATGCCACCAGAGTCTGCTGGCCCGATAACTCGGCCGCGGAGACCCCACGGCTCGCCAGATCAGCGGGGTTGTCCTCGGAGCGCACATGTGACCAGCTTTGCCACTGGTGCTTTTGGAGATGCTGGATACCCGATTGGCCACGAAGGTGGACCAACTGCACGGGGTTTATTAGCCAAGCCAACACGATGGTAGAG
This sequence comes from Drosophila willistoni, assembly GCF_018902025.1. Taxonomy (NCBI): domain Eukaryota; kingdom Metazoa; phylum Arthropoda; class Insecta; order Diptera; family Drosophilidae; genus Drosophila; species Drosophila willistoni. The sequence continues at coordinate 2,278 of NW_025814536.1, read as the reverse complement.
TCGGTCCAAAACTGGGAGGTTGCAGGTGGGATTGGGAGTTCAAGGAACGATCGACGCCCAGAGATCGGCTAGCAAAACCGCTCCGCACAACTCCAGCCGAGGCAGCGAGACTGTTTTGACTGGAGCTACACGGTCTTAGCCGTTAATAAAATGGACGGCTACTTGATCGCCGCACCGAACCCGCACATATAGGGCTGCTCCATACGCTTTCTGTGACGCGTCACAGAAGCCATGAAGCTCCCACGAGAGCTTATCGCTGGTGTTTAGCCAACGGGGAATGCGGAGTCGACTGAGGCCTGGGTAATCCTGCAGGAATTCGTGCCATTGCTGCAGCAGGAGAGGCGGCAGAACATCATCCCAGCCCAGTTCGGTAAGCCAGATTTGTTGCATGAATATCTTCGCTCGGATGACAAATGGGCTAGCCAACCAGCGGGGTCAAAGAGTTTAGCGATATGGGACAGAACCTGCCTCTTGGTGATCGACTCCTTCAAGGGGGGGTCCGCTATGGTGAAGAAGAAGACGTCTTCGGCAGCTTGCCAGCGGGATGCCCAAGTTTTTGCAGTGCCGCGTCTTCCAGCTCGAGAAAGTCCTCTCGCAGCAGGTGCTCTCTCGGAATGGCTTGAAGTACTTCCTTCTTATTGGAAGTCCACTTCCGAAGCGGGAAGCCCGCAGATTGGAGGGTCGCTTGAAGCTCTCGTATGGCGAGACGGCGTCGGCTTCAGTGTGAGCGCCGGCAAGGACATCATCAACATACATGTAGTTCCGAAGGATTTCGCTCGCCTGAGGTACATCGCTTGCACGTCTTGTGCCAGTTGTAAAAGGACTCGGATCGCCAAGAATGGCGCGCAGTTAACCCCAAACGTGCAGTTTGTAACTCATAATCCTGAATATTGCCGCAGCGGTTTCGGTAGAGGATTCGCTGAAGGGGGTATGCCTGGGGTCGGACTCGGATTTGTCGATACATTGCGTTATGTCGGCGTTGAAAACGAATTGAAAGAACCGCCATTTCAGTACCTGAAGCGTGAGGTCGCCTGAAGAGTGGGGCCGGTGTGCAAGACATCGTTGAGGCTGACGCTTGTGTGGAGGGGCTCGACGCGTTAAATACCACGCGTACCTTAGTGGTGGTGCTATCGGGCTTAAACACCGCGTGATGGGGGAGATAGAAGTTTTTCCCATCTTGAGGAGGCGTCACCCGAATCATGTGACCAATTCCTCGTACTCTTGAATAATGGCATCGTACTGCGTTTTTAGGACGGGATCCTTGAGAAGGCGTGCTTCATTCCGCAGGAATTGAGCCAGCGCGATCGGTCTTGAGTGGCCCAAGTCAACGCTATTCGGACTTTGAAAGGGTAGGTCCTTTCCTCTTTGGTGGTCTCCTGGAAGTTCCGCTCGCAGAATACGTCATCTCCTTTTCCGGTTTTGCGGGGAAGGTCTTCCACCTCCCAAAACTTGGTAGAGTACATCAGTTTTGCTTCTGGCCTAACTCGCGTCTGTGCCGCGAAAACTGATCGAGACACCGGAGGGTCAGGCATGATAGCTCCAACAGAACCCATCCAAAGATGGTTTCTAGCCCGACGAATCACCAATATCCTTTTTGATCCGTTCTCCGAGGATGTGGGGAAACAGGTAACACCGATATCATGTCAATAGGCGCGGGCTTTGTTGTAGTACGGGTCAGCAGGGGGCGATCGAGGCACTGCGTCGGAACCGTATAAGGATGGAGCTGTTGAATGGCCCTGACATTTGGATACGACCAGGGCGGAGACCTCGATCTTGTTCAGTCTGTCACACGGGGGAGACAGCAATAGCAGACACAACCTTGTCGGCGCAGCCTCCATCACTCTGGCCCATGCCAGTAACCGCGGCGTCTACTGGGTAGAAGGGGGGCTGGACCATGCTGAAGACACGCTCGGAGAGAAAAGTTGAATCGGCCCCAGAGTCGATCAACGCCCGAATATGGTGATCCACACCACGATGGTGCAGCGTGACAATCGCAGTGCCTAAAAGGCCTACTGCCTGGGTAGATGCAAAATAACTTTGAGCATTTGTGAGCTGGTTGCTCGTGACGGACCTCTGTGGCGCTGGATGGTGGGACTTGCGCAGCGGACGGCAGAGGACACGGACACATCACGAGGATGCAACAGCGTATGATGACGTTCCTTGCAGTATGGCAATTATGCGCACTGGAGCAGCCCTTCACTTATGACGCGGGCAAAACAGTTCAGACAAAGTCCCTGTGTCTAATGGTTTCCAGCCGCCTGTGAACAGGCATATCAAG